>NW_028145796.1:0-77500 GCF_977016875.1 Pavona decussata
TAACCCTAACCCTAACCCTAACCCTAACCCTAACCCTAACCCTAACCCTAACCCTAAAACCTAAACCTAACCCTAACCCTAACCCTAACCCTAACCCTAACCCTAACCCTAACCCTAACCCTAACCCTAACCTAACCCTAACCCTAACCCTAACCCTAACCTAACCCTAACCCTAACCCTAACCCTAACCCTAACCCTAACCCTAACCCTAACCCTAAACCTCGGTTAGGGTTAGGGTTAGGGTTAGGGTTAGGGTTAGGGTTAGGATTAGGGTTAGGGTTAGGGTTAGGGTTAGGTTTTAGGGTTAGGGTTAGGTTTTAGGGTTAGGGTTAGGGTTAGGGTTAGGGTTAGGGTTAGGGTTAGGGTTAGGGTTAGGGTTAGGGTTAGGGTTAGGGTTAGGGTTAGGGTTAGGGTTAGGGTTAGGTTAGGGTTAGGGTTAGGGTTAGGGTTAGGGTTAGGGTTAGGGTTAGGTTTTAGGGTTAGGGTTAGGGTTAGGGTTAGGTTAGGGTTAGGGTTTAGGTTAGGGTTAGGGTTAGGGTTAGGGTTAGGGTTAGGGTTAGGGTTAGGGTTAGGGTTAGGTTAGGGTTAGGGTTAGGGTTAGGGTTAGGGTTAGGGGATTCGTCATCTGGCGCCTGGCTTACCTCGAATGGCGCCTGGCTTACCTGTATGGCGCCTAGCTTACTTTGAATGGCGCCTGGCTTACCTGTATGGCGCCTTGCTTACCTCGAAGGGCGCCTTGCTTACCTGTGTGGCGTACCTATCTGTCGAGATAAGAAGAGTGTGACCTTCAAAGATACTTTTGCTTTTAAAGTACGGCGTTTATTAAAGATCTCCTTTTTTTGTACGAAAGTAGGGGATGGTCTTTGTAGATACCTCTTAGCAGACGGTGACTTTCTATTAAGTGCCATTTATTTATTTGAATGGTACTTAGGTTAGGCACAGAAGGGCGATATTCTGTAAGAAAGAGCAAAATGTTTTTGCGCTTTTCTTGTTTGTTTTGTAGTGCCGACATACTTTCGCTGAAATTGACTTCTAGAGTTAGGTTCATTGTTGTCATGCAACATTGTAGCTTGCGAGTTGTTTATTAAAAAAAAAAGAAGGAAATGTTTTAACTAATTCGTAAACTGGATTGTTTTTAACTCAGAAGGTAAGAGTACAGAAATAACTCCAGTGCGAGTTAATGAAGAATTCGATGCTAAATTCTTGTTAAAACCTGCGTGAAATGATCATGAAATTTTGAAATACTAAAGGGAGTTTACCTAGGCAAGCCGTAATATTTTTAGAAAATGTCTCTGAAAAAATTTTTTGAAAAAAAAATTTATTTTAAAACACATATTAAAATGGAAACACAGAATATATCAAATTTAAAAAACCAAACTCATTTTTACTCTCGATGGTGGGGAAACATAACAAATTATTTGGAAGGTTGGAATTTTTTTTTTTGGAACATGTTTACCCCAAAAAATGACAACCAAGAGAAATCAACAGAGAGAAATGAAACAACAAGAGTCAAAGAAACAGAAAGCGCATTGAATGGGTTTGCGAAACAATACCGAATTGAGGCAAATGGAATTCACGGAACATTGGAATTCATGGAGATTATCAAACCAGAAGTTCTTCAAATAATGAGAGAAAATTGACAGACAAGGTTTTTGGCTGTTATCATTTGTTATATGTCAAGAGAAGGGTTATTCAGTGAAAGAGTTGACTATATGGATAAATATTTCCATTCTGGAAGGGCTGCAAATCTTGAGAGAACTGATGAAAAAGAACTCTTTGACACTATGATTAATATTATCGAAGAAAAATTTTAAAATTTTAAAGAAAATGGATCAAACTGGAATTTGGATAGAGTAAATTATCTTGACATTTATGTAACACAATTTATCCCACTCAGAGGCACATCCTGGATTCCCCTTCCAAAACAACTAGCAAACAAAAAAGCAATTATCAATTTGAAAAATGAGGATAATGAATGCTTCAAATGGTGTGTGACAAGAGCTCTTTTTCCTGCCAAGAATAATGCAGAAAGAATTGATAGAAATCTCAGAGAAAATTCCAAAAGAATCAATTGGACTGGTTTGAAATTTCCTCTTAATTTGAAAGACATAAAACATTTTGAAAAATTAAATCAAAACATTTCTATCAATGTCCATGGTTATGAAAAAGTTGTTTATCGTCTCCGGATTTACGAGGGAGAAGTAAGGCAACACCAAATCAATCTTCTTTTGATTGAAAAAGAAGGAAAAAAGCATTATTGTCTCGTGAAAAACATGAGCAGGCTGTTTTCAATGCAAATTTCAAAACACAAAGGATCAGTTCATATTTGTTTCAGATGTTTAAACCCTTTTCTCAACGAAAATGCATTGAACATTCACAAAGAAATTTGTGAAAGCAATGAATTCATCGAAATGCCAGAAAAGGGAACTTTCATACAATTCAAGAATCACATTCGCTCGCAAAAAATACCATTTGTAATTTATGTTGATTTCGAGTGCCTTGTTGAACCCATCAGCGGATGTCAACCGAATCCAGAAAAGTGTTTCACCAACCAGTTTCAAAAGCACCCACCTTGTGGGTTTTGTTATCACATCAAATGCTCTTTTGATGAAAAGCTTTCAAAAACTGTGACATATCGAATGAAAAATGAAGAAACTGAAGACATCACCAAAATATTTGTTGAAATGATTGAAGATGATATAGCAAGGATTCAAAGTATTCCACCAAAGCCAATAATTCAAACAAAAAATGATTGGGAAGATTTCAAAAATGCAACAAAATGTTGGATTTGTCAAAAAGAATTTGATGAAAACGAAGAAAAAGTCAAGGATCACTGTCACTTCACTGGAAGATTCCGTGGAGCAGCTCACAACTCATGCAATCTCCAATTCAGAAAGCCAGGGTTCACTCCAGTGATTTTTCACAATCTTCAAAATTATGATGCACACCTTTTTGTCAAGAATCTTGGGAAAACACATGGAGACATAAGATGCATTGCAAAGAATGAAGAAAAATACGTATATTTCATTCACAAAAAAAATCGTTGTTGGCCATCATCTCAACAAAAAAGGAGAACTGAAAGAAAAGAAACACGTCATCAGGTTCATTGACAGCTTCAAATTCATGGAATCTTCTCTTGATGCATTGGTCAAGAATCTGGAAAGAGACAAAAAGATTGAAACAAAAAAAAGTCTCCTCAAAGAAAAAAATCAAGGAAAGACAAAAAACCCTGAAAGATGACTCCTCCGAAGGAGAAGCCGGCGCTCCGTACGGAGAAAAACTAACTCAAGAAGAAAAAAAAGAATTGGGAGAAAAACTCAACCTTCCTTCAAAAAAGGGAGTTTATCCTTATGACTTTATGGACAACATCAAAAAATTTGAAAAAACAAATCTTCCACCAAAAGAAGAATTTTTCCAAAACTCAACGATGAACACATCACACAACAAGAATTCGAACATGCACAAAAAGTTTGGAAAACTTTCAAATGCAAAAACATGGGAGATTATCACGATCTCTATCTCAAAACAGATGTTCTTCTTCTTGCTGATGTTTTTGAGGAGTTCAGAAAAGTTTGCCTTGAGAATTATGAACTTGATCCAGCATGGTATTTCACATCACCAGGTCTTGCATGGGATGAAGCTTTGAAAAAAACCAAAGTCAAACTCGAACTTTTGACTGACATTGACATGCTTCAAATGATTGAAAAAGGCACCAGAGGCGGTGTTTCAATGATTTCAAACAGACTTGGAAAAGCAAACAACAAATATATGGGAAAAGATTTCGATCCAGAAAAACCTTCAAAATTCATCATTTATCTTGACGCAAACAACCTTTATGGCTGGGCAATGTGTGAACCTCTTCCAACTGGAGACTTTTCATGGGCAAATCCTAAAGAATTTGAAAACTGGCGAAATTTTTCCTGCCTTCTTGAAGTTGATCTTGAATATCCAAAAGAACTTCATGACCTTCACAATGATCTCCCACTTGCCCCAGAGAGAATCATTGTCAACAATGTTGAAAAACTTATTTCAAATCTCAACGACAAGGACAAGTATGTTATTCATCACAGAAATCTCAAGCGATATCTCGAAATGGGACTCAAACTGAAAAAGATTCACAGAATCATCAAATTCAAAGAAGAAGCCTGGTTAAAACCTTATATTGATCTCAATAGAAAACTGAGAGCAGAAGCAAAGAATGAGTTCGAAAAAGATTTTTTCAAACTAATGAACAATTCTGTTTTCGGAAAAACCATGGAAAACATTAGGAAAAGGGTGGACATCAAATTGGTCAACAAGAGAAAGTCAGCATTGCGATTCGCATCAAAACCAAACTTTGAACGTTGCACAATTTTTGACGAAAATTTGATTGCAATTCACATGAAAAGAACAAAACTGGTTTTTGACAAACCAGTTTTTTTGTGGAATGGCAATTCTTGACATTTCCAAAACACTCATGCACGACTTTCATTACAATTACATCAAACCGAAATATTAAGGAAAAGCAAAACTTCTTTTCACTGACACTGATTCTCTTTGCTATGAAATCAAAACAGAAGACTTTTTCCAAGACATTACCCAAGATGTTAAAGAAAAGTTTGACACATCAAATTTTCCAAAAGACCATTCATCAAACATTCCAACGGGAATCAACAAAAAAGTCATTGGAATGATGAAAGACGAGGCAGGTGGAAAAATCATTGAAGAGTTTGTTGGTTTGAGACCAAAACTTTATTCAATCAAAATGCATGAAGACAAAAAAGAAGAAAAAAAGTGTTAAGGAATCAAAAAATCAGTCATCAAAAAAACAATCACACACCAAGATTTCAAAGATTGCTTTATTTCAAAACAAATCCAAATGCGATCCATGAATATCATCAGATCACACAAACATGAAATTTTCACAGAAAAAGTTTAACAAGATTGCTCTTTCTGCAAATGATGACAAGAGAGTCATCCGAGAGGATGGAATTCACACGTTTGCAAAAGGACATTATAGAATAACAAAATGAATCCAGAAAACATTCAATTTATTGCTTTGATTGTTGGTCCAACAAATTCAGGAAAAACAACTTTTATTGTGAATCTTTTAAAAACAAAATTCAATCAAAAGTTTGATTTCATTTTCCTCCTTTATCCAACCTTCGTTAACAACAAAAACTGGGATAATTTTGCTGAGAATGACAAAGATTTTTTCATTATCATCCCAGAACATCATCACATCAATGACTGGCTCAAAATAATCTCCTTTGCCTTTGAAGGAACGAACATATTGATCATTCTCGATGATTGTGCTTCATCAAAAGATGTGAAAAAAAGGACGAATGAAGTTGTGAAACTTGCTTTTTCTGCAAGACATTCAGGAATCAGCGTTTGGGTTCTCACTCAACAAATGTCAAGCATAGCAAAACCTTTCAGAGAAAACATTGCTTCTTTGATTCTTTTTTTCACTCCATCAGCAAAAGACATGAAAACAGTCTTTGAAAAATTCGCAGGAGATTTGACAAAAGATGAAAAGGAAAAATACATGAAAGAGTTGAAAGAAGTCAAGTTTTCTCATCTTGATTTCTCCCTCAGACATCCTTTTGAAATTTCTTTGAACTGAAAAAAATTTCCATTTGATTTCAAATGGAAATCCAAGAACAAGAATCAATTAAAGAAGTCATGACGCTTCTTAAAACTGAACCCCAACCAATTGAAACAGATCACAGAGAAAATCTCGCCATTTTGGCAGCAAGTGGTCAATGCAAGGAAATGATTGGAGTTGATCTCACACAAGATCAAATCAAAAGACTTTCAAAGAAAGATGTGGAAAAATATTTCAAAAGATGCGAAGCTTCTTTGTCCACAAAAACTTGCGGTGCAATTGTTGAAACATTTTTGCAAGCCAGTGCAAAAGCACTTTGTTTTTTTCAACCTCTTGACCAAGAAACGTTTTTGAGGGGATTGGAAAATTATTTCATTGTCAACAGAGAACTCAATTTGATTGCTGGAAGTCTTTATCTGAAATACGGAAAATACATGACTGCTGCGAGTGCAAGTCTTTTGGCAGCAAACAGTTTGAAACTTGAAGAAGAAGCTGTTAAAGAACCTTTGAAAGAACCTGTGAAAGAAATTGAAGAAGAACTTGATAAGAACCTGTGAAAGAAATTGAAGAAGAACCTGAGAAAAAAATCAAAAATTTTTTTTTTTATTTTTAAATAAAATGGAAAGTCTCCAAAAATTATCAGCGAGAGTCCTTGCAAAAAACAATTTCAACGAAAATTTTTTTTCACAAAAAACTCATGTGTCACTGGGAAATCATAAAAGCAAAAAAACAAGAAATTTTTGATGAATTCGAAAATTTTAAATTTTTTTGTTGGGGAATTGAAAATGCCATTGATTCAATGGAAGGTGACAGTTATGCTCTTTTTACAGAATTACAAAATGCGATAAACAGGCATGATCATGATAAATGTGATGAAATCAGAAATGAAGCAGAGGCAGAACTCGAATTAATGAAACAAAAAAATCAGAAATTATCTCAAAAGTCGAAGAAAAAATTCAAAGGGAAAAAAACTGATGGAAATGATTTCAAAGTTTAATGATTGTGTTGAAGGAGTTGATCAAGAAATTCAAAACACTGAATATGAAATTCTTGATTTTCTTGAGTTTGATTATTTGTTACAAATTGACGCAATCAAACGTCATTTGGAAGAAATAACATTCACTTTTTAATTTTAAAAACATTTCATTTGGTTTCCAAATGAAATTCAATCAATAAAAAACATTCAAGTAATCAATTGCTTGTTGATAATATCTTCTTATTCCATGATATTCTTGCAAATAATCCTTGTCAACATATTCATGAAATGAATCTTGAATTTCTTCAATGTTGAATTCTCTGATTTCTTCTTCCAGTTTTCCTTTTTTTTTGGTCTTTTTCGATAATTAATGGCATATTTTCTTTAATTATTTCATCAAGTTCTTTCAATTTTTTTTGAAGAAATTCAAGGGTATCTTTTCTGTCAAATGCAAGAAACAATGCATGTTCATGAAAATTTGAACAATTTTCTCTTGCAACATTCAAATCTTCTTCAATTTCAAGGCATAATTTTTTGTATTTTTCGAATAATTGCAAAATTTATTGTTTTTTGATTTCCCAATGACACATGAGTTTTTTGTGGAAAAAATTCTCGTCGAAATTATTTTTGGCAAGAACTCTCGCTGATAACGTTTAAAGACTTTCTATTTTATTAAAAAAAAATAAAAAAAATTTCAAAAATTATCTCATGTTAATTTGCATTGATCTCAACAAAAGAAAAAGAGAAACGGAATAACCAAGAAACTTGTGAAAGAAAGGAGTCTTTTTCTCATTTTTAACAAGTTTTTCAATATTCTTAAAGATATCCTTTTTCAACCTCATCTCGTGTTTGAGTCTTGCATTGAAGACTTGCATGAGTCTTGTCTTTGTTTCTCCCGTTTGGTTTCGAAAGAAATGCAATGTTGACTCATGATTTTCTTGAAGATTGTCTTTTTCAAGATATTGCTGATGTCTTTGTCTGTTTTCTTCTGATTCACTTTTGTAATATTCCAAAAGCACTTCAAGTTCTTCTCTGTACAGTTTTTCCATTTTAAATCAATTGACAAGAAATTGAAAAATCATTTAAAATGGAAACTCAAGAACCTGAAAAAATCAAAGAACCTGATTCTGAACAAATCACAACAACAACAAAACAAACAGTTCCAAAAAATCCAGGAAAAATTGCGGCTGGAAAAAAACTTGCTGAACACAACAAAAAAGCACGTGAAGCAAAGAAAAAATCAAAATAAGTCACTCGAAGCGACACTCAAGAACAAAAAGATAACCCTCCATCAACTGAAAACGAAAGCGAACGTAGTGAGCGTGAGCGAAGCGAACAAAGCAGCTCATTTTCACTCACTCAAGTGCTTTCTGTTGCCAGCATTATTGTTTCGATTGCTGGATTGTATTACAAGAGGGAAGAATTGAAACATCTTTTCAAAAATAAAAGCAAAGTGGGAAGTGAAAAAGCACAAAAAGAGTTGATTGATCATATGGTAGAAGTTGAGAGGCAAAATATTGAAACAAAAAAGCTCCAAAATTAAAACAAATGGATTAATTTGTTTTCTGAAATAAAATGTCAGACAATAAACTCGTGAAAACAATGACTGATGCTGCAACAATCACTGGATTGGCTGCAGGATTTGGATGGCTTGCAAAGAAAGTAATCAAAGAACCCATGACTCTGATCCTTCCTCAAATCTCATGAATTATGTGAAATTCACTGTAATCATTGCTGCATCTTTGGCAACAAAAGATTATCTTGAAAAACAAAACATATTGCCAAGTTAAAATGGCAAGCATCGCAATCATGATTGGAGGAGCAATAATCAATGAAACCGCCTTTGTTGGTGGATCATATCTCGCAAATTTCTTTCTGGAGATTCAGAATCAGCCTCACTCGAGGAAAAAAAGAGACACAACCTGGCAGTTGAAAAATATCCAAAAGAACTCGAAAAATACGAAGAAAATCGTGCAAAATTGAATTATTGGATTCAAACAAATGACAGAATCAAAGATGAAGCAAAACAAAATTTCGCAAACACTGACTTTGCTTTGAAGCTTTATCACAAGGTTCATCAACAAAAAATTGAGCATCTCAAGGAACCCCAATTTTCGAACATTTTCCAACCAAGCGAATCTCAAAAACAGGGGGAGTTGATCTTGGTTGGAACATCAGCTTTGGCTCTTGGATTTGCAGCAAGTGATTTCCTTTAAAAATGTCAAACATAAAATTGTCAAAAATTTATTATTCCCCAAAAGGATATTGGAAAGGTCTCCAAGCAGCGAAAAAACTTTCTCAAGAAGCCAATGTTTCTGAAGATGAAGCGAAACTTTGGTTGATGAAACAAGCAATCTGGCAAATCTATCTGCCTGTTCCAAAAAACATCCAAAGACCAACATTTGATGTTGAACTTCCCAATGCAGTTCATCAAGCTGATCTTCTCTTTCTTCCTCACGATAAACTCCCAAGAGGGAGCAAAATCTTTAAATATGCCTTGACTGTTGTTGATGTTGCAAGCAGATTCAAAGCTGCTGAACCTCTCACTTCAAAAGATTCTTCTGAAGTTTCAAAGGCTTTTCAACAAATTTAGAAAGGACTTTTGAAATGGCCAAAAATTCTTCAAGTTGATCCAGGAAGAGAATTCATGGGTGAAGTCACAAGAGAAATGTTGAAACATGAAACAAGAATCAGAGGTCTCTTCAGTCAGCGGAGAACATTTTTCACTCGGTAACGATACCTTGCCTGACGACAAGACAGGGAGGGAGGGGAACTGCTGACCCCTAAGCCATATGAGGCAGCCCCTTTCGCAACCAGCTACTCAATATCTGACTGAATTGCACTGTCATTCATGCACATATAGCTGTGAACAGGTGTATTCCATGTGGTACGTTTTGAGGTTTGAGCATGCGTACGTGCTAAAACTCATATAACGAAGTTTTGGAAGACCGCTTTTATGGAAAACTGAAGTTGCATACTGCTGATTAGATTTCTTAAATCTCGCTGCTTTAATGCTGGAAATCGAGTAAGATTATTTCAAGACAGTATTCCCAAGTCTTTAAAGGTAACAATTCTGCTATTTTTAAAAAAGTGACTTTTTATTTTAAGAGCGGCTTTCCACAAATATCGACCAAGTGGTGGCACGAGTCAAAAAATCGATTTCGTTCATATTTTTCTCATAGCTCGTCGCTAATGAGAAACAAACTGAGCTGTAGTTAGTTTTTCAAAATACCGCTTCCTTTCGAGTAAATATGCGAAAAACGATTTTGTCTCAATTGAGCTCAAAGTCCGCTTTTGGCGGGATGGAATTTTCCTTAACTTTCGAAGGCTCGCGTATCGATCCGCAGACCGTTACTAACCTTCAAATGACATTTATTGCTTTATTAGGTCTTCCTCTTCTGTTTCGCGGGAAAACATTTAAAACCTAAGTTACTTTTACGTCCGAAATAGGTTTAGAAGAACATGCTATAAATGCAAATTTTCAGCAACCACATTTTAGCACTAAAACATTGCCAATTTTACCCATGGGCGATAACTTAGATTTCCCTATAATGACTTTCTATGGCTTCACTTTATACCTATTTATCATAATATAAAAACAAAGCTCTGGGTAAATGAAAATAAATGACCCGCTAGGCTTCAGATTTATCAGCATTTTCTTGAGATTTGGCGATCGAAGCGCAAAAAAGATAGCGTGACAGACTGTCACGGGTACAAATAGTTTTTCCTATTAGAAAAAAATGAAGCGACATTTTTAAAAGGAAGCATTTTTCATTTGCAGTAGAAAAATCTTTGGATCGAAAGTCCGGTAGCGTTACTGACCAATATATATTGCGGCTGCTTTTTATAGATGGAAATTCCAGAGTATCCGTTCGCTCTGATGCGGAGTCCAATTCGTTATTGTGGCTGAATATTATTGTGTTAAAACAAATAATTGGAAAATTTCTTTTCCTCTTTCTTTATCACTGCCATGGATAAATTAAACTAGAAATAGTTTAAACGCAGCAGATTTGAACTACATTAATCTGATTAAAAGTTTCGACTGTTATGTTGAACTGCATCGTTTGCGTGAAATATACGTGAAAAAGCACACGCACACAACGACGACCGTGACAACAACAACAACAACAAAACGACAGAAATCTGAACGTTTAAGGGAAAAAGTAATAACAATAAAAACTGTGAAAATTTAATGAAACCAAGATAGTGGTCAATACTCGTGTTATTAATAATGTTATTTTGCTGCGCTTTTTGATCCTGAAATATTCTTTGTGTGAGGATGAACGTAATTAACTAATTAGATTATTGAACGTCGCAGTTTCAGACCTATGAATAAATTGAATTATTATTACACCAGAGAAACAGTCAGGAACTGTAAACAAAACGGCGAGCATGATAGTTTGCTGTTCTTTTAAGTCGATATTTGGTGGGCCATGTTCGTTTACTCGCAGAGACAGAACAAGGTCCAGCGAGATAGTACCTCTGCTGTCCTGAGTGTGTCATTTCAGTTATGGTTTTCAAGATGTAGGGAACGAGGGCCATGTTTACAACGCCAGAAAACATCAAGACAATGACGATTTGGGCTTAGCTGTTGAGAAACATTTATCACCGAAGACACTTATCGGGCCCGGTTAAGTTACCGGGTCTTTCGAGAAACGGGCCCCAGGGCTTATAAGCCGCGGCAGTTTACGGTATTCCTGGATAAATAGGAGGGAAGGTAGACACAGAAATATCAAAAATGTAGGAGCCGTAGCATGTCCTTATTGCTACTTCGGCCGTCAAATTTGGTCAGTACGTTTGCTAATTAAGTCCCACACCTGATAGAGAGGAAAGGACTTGTTTCTGGAGAGAAACGAAAAAGAACTAAAACAAAATATTGTGTCAACAATATTAAGTCACGAATGATTTTACTTTGTTGGTCTTCGAATATAACTGATGATGTGCCCGTTTCTGAGGTATTTATTCCACGTGCGAAAGTATGGAATCAAACGGACATTACTTACGAAAACTAGCCCCTTAAAATCGTCTGTATCCCCATTGAAATATACATTGAGACATTGCGGAAACATATAAATCTTTATGGTGACACTTCTGGTTCATGGTTGTCACGCAACAGTGTAGCTTGCGAGTTGTTTATTAAAAAAAAAAAAAAAAAGAAGGAAATGTTTATTAATTCGTAAACTGGATTGTTCTTTTACTCAGAAGGTATAAGTACAGAAATAACTCCAGTGTGGGTTAATGAAGAATTCGATGCTAAATTCTTGTTAAAAAACGTGCATGAAATGATCATGAAATACTGAAAACCTCGTCGTCGACACACTAATATGCTTGTATCGAGCAGGAATAGATGAAGAAGATGGCCAAAACTTATGTTTGATTTTTCATTTAGGTATCAGCTTAGTTTCCGTACCTTTGTGTCTCAAATTGACGCACGTTTTTGATTCTCTTTTGGCTTTTTCGCCGGGTATGTCACGCCATTGTTTACAATGCGAATGCCAGATTTTCGACAGGGTAGGTGATAAATTCGAGGCCCTGCGGGTCACTTAAAATAATTTACCCAAACTTTTGTTTTGATGTCATGATTGATAAGTACACAGTGAAGCCATAGAAGGTTATTTTATGATAATCTAAGTTATCGCCCATGGGTAAAATTGCCGGTATTTCAGTTCGAAAATTTGGTTGTGAAAAATTTGCATTTATAGCATGTTGTTCTAGATCTGTTTTGGGCATAAACTGGTAACCTACGTTTTGAATGTTTTTTCTGTAGAACAGAAGACGAAGACCTAGAAAAGATATAGATGTTATTTCATGATCCGTGACTGGCTGTGGATTGATACGCGGCCGGTCAAAGTTAAGGAAAATTCCGCCCGACCAGAAGCGAATTTTGAACTCAACCGAACTAAAAATCGTTTTTCGCTTGTTTACGCGTAAGGAAGCCGTATTTGGAAAAACTAACTGCAGCACGTTTTGTTTCTTACTAAGGCCTACCTATGAGCAAAATATGAGCTAAATCGATTTTTTGACTTGTGCCACCAAAAGTTGATTTCGGTCGATATTTGTGGAAAGCCGCTCTCAATACCTTCTCCACACCACGTTCATAAGAAATGTATGGGGACAAGTTAGGAGAGTTTGTTTTTTGATATTATGGGTTAAAGGGTGAAAAGTGGCTATTTAAGGCTCATTTTTGAGCTTAGGGTTAAAGCGTTAAATTTGGAGCTTAGGCCACGTAGGACAAAATGATTGAAAGCGAAATTCATAGGCCTTATCACGGTTTTGGACACCATTTTGACGGGTAGGCAAACAGGCTTGAAATAACAGTGTTTGTATGGAAATCCGATGTCAAATAATTTTCCTAAAACATCGCTTCTGAAAAATTCATGAATTGGAAACTTTTGGCACTTGGAAAAGGATTTTAAGAACAAAATTGGAGGGATGTAGCTGTGACAGAAAGCGTCCAGTCGTGTTTTGAACTTTCCATACATTTCCCTGTATTTTTTCCCGCGAACTATTTTTAGTAGCAGTTCACAGCTGGTTCGCTATACAGACAAATGTATGGAAAGTTCAAAACACGACTGGACGCTTTCTGTCACAGCTACATCCCTCCAATTTTGTTCTTAAAATTCTTATCGAAATCGGTTAAATTTGAAAAATTTCGAAAATTAGAACAAATGTCTGAAACACGTGAATCCTTCTGTAGTACAACCGAGTTTTAGAGCGTTACGACAGCGAAAATTGAAAACGTCGGCCCGACGTTTTCAAATTTGAACCCATTTTTATTTCGGTCATCTGCCGGCGAAAATATCCCTGGATATGAAAGAAATGTGATGGTATATTTCAGCCACGTTCGACATTCGACATTTAAATCCTAGCAGTATGCAGGATGTTTGTCCGATGAACCTAGTTTAATGGCCTTAGCTCCCACGAGTCTCCTGTAGCTCAGTGGTAGAGCATCCGAACTAGTAATCGGAAGGTCTTAGGTTCGACTCCTGATAGGAGCACTCGGATTTCTTTTTTCCGAGTATGCCTGCGTCACTTTCTAGAATAATCATCATTTTCTTTTTTTTTTTTTTTTTTTTAATCCCTGGATAGTCCAACTTCTTGCATTCTGATAGTCTTGAATTGAAATTTTGGTCATTATATCTTGGCTGCTATCACCAGAATAGCGTCTTTTCGATTTTCAATGTGTTACTAAAATAGCGTGATACTGTCCCTTTAAATATTTACGTGTGAAAAACGCAAAAGCCAATTTTCATTGAAATCAAAGTCGAGCGAAAGGAAATTAACCCATTCGTATGCCGTAGACCGGCTGTCTTTCACATGGTATACTTAAAACATAAGTTTTAATCTCGCAACTTTTTTCTTTTTTTTTTTTTTTTTTGTTGAAATAATACAACAGTCCTGACCAGAGTACCCCATGCACCTAAGGTCTCTTCAGTCAGCGGAGAACATTTTTCACTCGGTAACGATACCTTGCCTGACGACAAGACAGGGAGGGAGGGGAACTGCTGACCCCTAAGCCATATGAGGCAGCCCCTTTCGCAACCAGCTACTCAATATCTGACTGAATTGCACTGTCATTCATGCACATATAGCTGTGAACAGGTGTATTCCATGTGGTACGTTTTGAGGTTTGAGCATGCGTACGTGCTAAAACTCATATAACGAAGTTTTGGAAGACCGCTTTTATGGAAAACTGAAGTTGCATACTGCTGATTAGATTTCTTAAATCTCGCTGCTTTAATGCTGGAAATCGAGTAAGATTATTTCAAGACAGTATTCCCAAGTCTTTAAAGGTAACAATTCTGCTATTTTTAAAAAAGTGACTTTTTATTTTAAGAGCGGCTTTCCACAAATATCGACCAAGTGGTGGCACGAGTCAAAAAATCGATTTCGTTCATACTTTTCTCATAGCTCGTCGCTAATGAGAAACAAACTGAGCTGTAGTTAGTTTTTCAAAATACCGCTTCCTTTCGAGTAAATATGCGAAAAACGATTTTGTCTCAATTGAGCTCAAAGTCCGCTTTTGGCGGGATGGAATTTTCCTTAACTTTCGACGGCTCGCGTATCGATCCGCAGACCGTTACTAACCTTCAAATGACATTTATTGCTTTATTAGGTCTTCCTCTTCTGTTTCGCGGGAAAACATTTAAAACCTAAGTTACTTTTACGTCCGAAATAGGTTTAGAAGAACATGCTATAAATGCAAATTTTCAGCAACCACATTTTAGCACTAAAACATTGCCAATTTTACCCATGGGCGATAACTTAGATTTCCCTATAATGACTTTCTATGGCTTCACTTTATACCTATTTATCATAATATAAAAACAAAGCTCTGGGTAAATGAAAATAAATGACCCGCTAGGCTTCAGATTTATCAGCATTTTCTTGAGATTTGGCGATCGAAGCGCAAAAAAGATAGCGTGACAGACTGTCACGGGTACAAATAGTTTTTCCTATTAGAAAAAAATGAAGCGACATTTTTAAAAGGAAGCATTTTTCATTTGCAGTAGAAAAATCTTTGGATCGAAAGTCCGGTAGCGTTACTAACCAATATATATTGCGGCTGCTTTTTATAGATGGAAATTCCAGAGTATCCGTTCGCTCTGATGCGGAGTCCAATTCGTTATTGTGGCTGAATATTATTGTGTTAAAACAAATAATTGGAAAATTTCTTTTCCTCTTTCTTTATCACTGCAATGGATAAATTAAACTAGAAATAGTTTAAACGCAGCAGATTTGAACTACATTAATCTGATTAAAAGTTTCGACTGTTATGTTGAACTGCATCGTTTGCGTGAAATATACGTGAAAAAGCACACGCACACAACGACGACCGTGACAACAACAACAACAACAACAACAACAAAACGATAGAAATCTGAACGTTTAAGGGAAAAAGTAATAACGATAAAAACCGTGAAAATTTAATGAAACCAAGATAGTGGTCAATACTCGTGTTATTAATAATGTTATTTTGCTGCGCTTTTTGATCCTGAAATATTCTTTGTGTGAGGATGAACGTAATTAACTAATTAGATTATTGAACGTCGCAGTTTCAGACCTATGAATAAATTGAATTATTATTACACCAGAGAAACAGTCAGGAACTGTAAAAAAAACGGCGAGCATGATAGTTTGCTGTTCTTTTAAGTCGATATTTGGTGGGCCATGTTCGTTTACTCGCAGAGACAGAACAAGGTCCAGCGAGATAGTATCTCTGCTGTCCTGAGTGTGTCATTTCAGTTATGGTTTTCAAGATGTAGGGAACGAGGGCCATGTTTACAACGCCAGAAAACATCAAGACAATGACGATTTGGGCTTAGCTGTTGAGAAACATTTATCACCGAAGACACTTATCGGGCCCGGTTAAGTTACCGGGTCTTTCGAGAAACGGGCCCCAGGGCTTATAAGCCGCGGCAGTTTACGGTATTCCTGGATAAATAGGAGGGAAGGTAGACACAGAAATATCAAAAATGTAGGAGCCATAGCATGTTCTTATTGCTACTTCGGCCGTCAAATTTGGTCAGTACGTATGCTAATTAAGTCCCACACCTGATAGAGAGGAAAGGACTTGTTTCTGGAGAGAAACGAAAAAGAACTAAAACAAAAGATTGTGTCAACAATATTAAGTCACGAATGATTTTACTTTGTTGGTCTTCGAATATAACTGATGATGTGCCCGTTTCTGAGGTATTTATTCCACGTGCGAAAGTATGGAATCAAACGGACATTACTTACGAAAACTAGCCCCTTAAAATCGTCTGTATCCCCATTGAAATATACATTGAGACATTGCGGAAACATATAAATCTTTATGGTGACACTTCTGGTTCATGGTTGTCACGCAACAGTGTAGCTTGCGAGTTGTTTATTAAAAAAAAAAAAAAAAAGAAGGAAATGTTTATTAATTCGTAAACTGGATTGTTCTTTTACTCAGAAGGTATAAAAACAGAAATAACTCCAGTGTGGGTTAATGAAGAATTCGATGCTAAATTCTTGTTAAAAAACGTACATGAAATGATCATGAAATACTGAAAACCTCGTCGTCGACACACTAATATGCTTGTATCGAGCAGGAATAGATGAAGAAGATGGCCAAAACTTATGTTTGATTTTTCATTTAGGTATCAGCTTAGTTTCCGTACCTTTGTGTCTCAAATTGACGCACGTTTTTGATTCTCTTTTGGCTTTTTCGCCGGGTATGTCACGCCATTGTTTACAATGCGAATGCCAGATTTTCGACAGGGTAGGTGATAAATTCGAGGCCCTGCGGGTCACTTAAAATAATTTACCCAAACTTTTGTTTTGATGTCATGATTGATAAGTACACAGTGAAGCCATAGAAGGTTATTTTATGATAATCTAAGTTATCGCCCATGGGTAAAATTGCTGGTATTTCAGTTCGAAAATTTGGTTGTGAAAAATTTGCATTTATAGCATGTTGTTCTAGATCAGTGTTTTGGGCATAAACTGGTAACCTACGTTTTGAATGTTTTTTCTGTAGAACAGAAGACGAAGACCTAGAAAAGATATAGATGTTATTTCATGATCCGTGACTGGCTGTGGATTGATACGCGGCCGGTCAAAGTTAAGGAAAATTCCGCCCGACCAGAAGCGAATTTTGAACTCAACCGAACTAAAAATCGTTTTTCGCTTGTTTACGCGTAAGGAAGCCGTATTTGGAAAAACTAACTGCAGCACGTTTTGTTTCTTACTAAGGCCTACCTATGAGCAAAATATGAGCTAAATCGATTTTTTGACTTGTGCCACCAAAAGTTGATTTCGGTCGATATTTGTGGAAAGCCGCTCTCAATACCTTCTCCACACCACGTTCATAAGAAATGTATGGGGACAAGTTAGGAGAGTTTGTTTTTTGATATTATGGGTTAAAGGGTGAAAAGTGGCTATTTAAGGCTCATTTTTGAGCTTAGGGTTAAAGCGTTAAATTTGGAGCTTAGGCCACGTAGGACAAAATGATTGAAAGCGAAATTCATAGGCCTTATCACGGTTTTGGACACCATTTTGACGGGTAGGCAAACAGGCTTGAAATAACAGTGTTTGTATGGAAATCCGATGTCAAATAATTTTCCTAAAACATCGCTTCTGAAAAATTCATGAATTGGAAACTTTTGGCACTTGGAAAAGGATTTTAAGAACAAAATTGGAGGGATGTAGCTGTGACAGAAAGCGTCCAGTCGTGTTTTGAACTTTCCATACATTTCCCTGTATTTTTTCCCGCAAACTATTTTTAGTAGCAGTTCACAGCTGGTTCGCTATACAGACAAATGTATGGAAAGTTCAAAACACGACTGGACGCTTTCTGTCACAGCTACATCCCTCCAATTTTGTTCTTAAAATTCTTATCGAAATCGGTTAAATTTGAAAAATTTCGAAAATTAGAACAAATGTCTGAAACACGTGAATCCTTCTGTAGTACAACCGAGTTTTAGAGCGTTACGACAGCGAAAATTGAAAACGTCGGCCCGACGTTTTCAAATTTGAACCCATTTTTATTTCGGTCATCTGCCGGCGAAAATATCCCTGGATATGAAAGAAATGTGATGGTATATTTCAGCCACGTTCGACATTCGACATTTAAATCCTAGCAGTATGCAGGATGTTTGTCCGATGAACCTAGTTTAATGGCCTTAGCTCCCACGAGTCTCCTGTAGCTCAGTGGTAGAGCATCCGAACTAGTAATCGGAAGGTCTTAGGTTCGACTCCTGATAGGAGCACTCGGATTTCTTTTTTCCGAGTATGCCTGCGTCACTTTCTAGAATAATCATCATTTTCTTTTTTTTGATTTTTTTTTTTTTTAATCCCTGGATAGTCCAAGTTCTTGCATTCTGATAGTCTTGAATTGAAATTTTGGTCATTATATCTTGGCTGCTATCACCAGAATAGCGTCTTTTCGATTTTCAATGTGTTACTAAAATAGCGTGATACTGTCCCTTTAAATATTTACGTGTGAAAAACGGAAAAGCCAATTTTCATTGAAATCAAAGTCGAGCGAAAGGAAATTAACCCATTCGTATGCCGTAGACCGGCTGTCTTTCACATGGTATACTTAAAACATAAGTTTTAATCTCGCAACTTTTTTCTTTTTTTTTTTTTTTTTTGTTGAAATAATACAACAGTCCTGACCAGAGTACCCCATGCACCTAAGGTCTCTTCAGTCAGCGGAGAACATTTTTCACTCGGTAACGATACCTTGCCTGACGACAAGACAGGGAGGGAGGGGAACTGCTGACCCCTAAGCCATATGAGGCAGCCCCTTTCGCAACCAGCTACTCAATATCTGACTGAATTGCACTGTCATTCATGCACATATAGCTGTGAACAGGTGTATTCCATGTGGTACGTTTTGAGGTTTGAGCATGCGTACGTGCTAAAACTCATATAACGAAGTTTTGGAAGACCGCTTTTATGGAAAACTGAAGTTGCATACTGCTGATTAGATTTCTTAAATCTCGCTGCTTTAATGCTGGAAATCGAGTAAGATTATTTCAAGACAGTATTCCCAAGTCTTTAAAGGTAACAATTCTGCTATTTTTAAAAAAGTGACTTTTTATTTTAAGAGCGGCTTTCCACAAATATCGACCAAGTGGTGGCACGAGTCAAAAAATCGATTTCGTTCATATTTTTCTCATAGCTCGTCGCTAATGAGAAACAAACTGAGCTGTAGTTAGTTTTTCAAAATACCGCTTCCTTTCGAGTAAATATGCGAAAAACGATTTTGTCTCAATTGAGCTCAAAGTCCGCTTTTGGCGGGATGGAATTTTCCTTAACTTTCGACGGCTCGCGTATCGATCCGCAGACCGTTACTAACCTTCAAATGACATTTATTGCTTTATTAGGTCTTCCTCTTCTGTTTCGCGGGAAAACATTTAAAACCTAAGTTACTTTTACGTCCGAAATAGGTTTAGAAGAACATGCTATAAATGCAAATTTTCAGCAACCACATTTTAGCACTAAAACATTGCCAATTTTACCCATGGGCGATAACTTAGATTTCCCTATAATGACTTTCTATGGCTTCACTTTATACCTATTTATCATAATATAAAAACAAAGCTCTGGGTAAATGAAAATAAATGACCCGCTAGGCTTCAGATTTATCAGCATTTTCTTGAGATTTGGCGATCGAAGCGCAAAAAAGATAGCGTGACAGACTGTCACGGGTACAAATAGTTTTTCCTATTAGAAAAAAATGAAGCGACATTTTTAAAAGGAAGCATTTTTCATTTGCAGTAGAAAAATCTTTGGATCGAAAGTCCGGTAGCGTTACTGACCAATATATATTGCGGCTGCTTTTTATAGATGGAAATTCCAGAGTATCCGTTCGCTCTGATGCGGAGTCCAATTCGTTATTGTGGCTGAATATTATTGTGTTAAAACAAATAATTGGAAAATTTCTTTTCCTCTTTCTTTATCACTGCCATGGATAAATTAAACTAGAAATAGTTTAAACGCAGCAGATTTGAACTACATTAATCTGATTAAAAGTTTCGACTGTTATGTTGAACTGCATCGTTTGCGTGAAATATACGTGAAAAAGCACACGCACACAACGACGACCGTGACAACAACAACAACAACAACAACAACAACAACAACAAAACGACAGAAATCTGAACGTTTAAGGGGAAAAGTAATAACAATAAAAACCGTGAAAATTTAATGAAACCAAGATAGTGGTCAATACTCGTGTTATTAATAATGTTATTTTGCTGCGCTTTTTGATCCTGAAATATTCTTTGTGTGAGAATGAACGTAATTAACTAATTAGATTATTGAACGTCGCAGTTTCAGACCTATGAATAAATTGAATTATTATTACACCAGAGAAACAGTCAGGAACTGTAAACCAAACGGCGAGCATGATAGTTTGCTGTTCTTTTAAGTCGATATTTGGTGCGCCATGTTCGTTTACTCGCAGAGACAGAACAAGGTCCAGCGAGATAGTACTTCTGCTGTCCTGAGTGTGTCATTTCAGTTATGGTTTTCAAGATGTAGGGAACGAGGGCCATGTTTACAACGCCAGAAAACATCAAGACAATGACGATTTGGGCTTAGCTGTTAAGAAACATTTATCACCGAAGACACTTATCGGGCCCGGTTAAGTTACCGGGTCTTTCGAGAAACGGGCCCCAGGGCTTATAAGCCGCGGCAGTTTACGGTATTCCTGGATAAATAGGAGGGAAGGTAGACACAGAAATATCAAAAATGTAGGAGCCGTAGCATGTCCTTATTGCTACTTCGGCCGTCAAATTTGGTCAGTACGTTTGCTAATTAAGTCCCACACCTGATAGAGAGGAAAGGACTTGTTTCTGGAGAGAAACGAAAAAGAACTAAAACAAAATATTGTGTCAACAATATTAAGTCACGAATGATTTAACTTTGTTGGTCTTCGAATATAACTGATGATGTGCCCGTTTCTGAGGTATTTATTCCACGTGCGAAAGTATGGAATCAAACGGACATTACTTACGAAAACTAGCCCCTTAAAATCGTCTGTATCCCCATTGAAATATACATTGAGACATTGCGGAAACATATAAATCTTTATGGTGACACTTCTGGTTCATGGTTGTCACGCAACAGTGTAGCTTGCGAGTTGTTTATTAAAAAAAAAAAAAAAAGAAGGAAATGTTTATTAATTCGTAAACTGGATTGTTCTTTTACTCAGAAGGTATAAGTACAGAAATAACTCCAGTGTGGGTTAATGAAGAATTCGATGCTAAATTCTTGTTAAAAAACGTGCATGAAATGATCATGAAATACTGAAAACCTCGTCGTCGACACACTAATATGCTTGTATCGAGCAGGAATAGATGAAGAAGATGGCCAAAACTTATGTTTGATTTTTCATTTAGGTATCAGCTTAGTTTCCGTACCTTTGTGTCTCAAATTGACGCACGTTTTTGATTCTCTTTTGGCTTTTTCGCCGGGTATGTCACGCCATTGTTTACAATGCGAATGCCAGATTTTCGACAGGGTAGGTGATAAATTCGAGGCCCTGCGGGTCACTTAAAATAATTTACCCAAACTTTTGTTTTGATGTCATGATTGATAAGTACACAGTGAAGCCATAGAAGGTTATTTTATGATAATCTAAGTTATCGCCCATGGGTAAAATTGCTGGTATTTCAGTTCGAAAATTTGGTTGTGAAAAATTTGCATTTATAGCATGTTGTTCTAGATCAGTGTTTTGGGCATAAACTGGTAACCTACGTTTTGAATGTTTTTTCTGTAGAACAGAAGACGAAGACCTAGAAAAGATATAGATGTTATTTCATGATCCGTGACTGGCTGTGGATTGATACGCGGCCGGTCAAAGTTAAGGAAAATTCCGCCCGACCAGAAGCGAATTTTGAACTCAACCGAACTAAAAATCGTTTTTCGCTTGTTTACGCGTAAGGAAGCCGTATTTGGAAAAACTAACTGCAGCACGTTTTGTTTCTTACTAAGGCCTACCTATGAGCAAAATATGAGCTAAATCGATTTTTTGACTTGTGCCACCAAAAGTTGATTTCGGTCGATATTTGTGGAAAGCCGCTCTCAATACCTTCTCCACACCACGTTCATAAGAAATGTATGGGGACAAGTTAGGAGAGTTTGTTTTTAGATATTATGGGTTAAAGGGTGAAAAGTGGCTATTTAAGGCTCATTTTTGAGCTTAGGGTTAAAGCGTTAAATTTGGAGCTTAGGCCACGTAGGACAAAATGATTGAAAGCGAAATTCATAGGCCTTATCACGGTTTTGGATACCATTTTGACGGGTAGGCAAACAGGCTTGAAATAACAGTGTTTGTATGGAAATCCGATGTCAAATAATTTTCCTAAAACATCGCTTCTGAAAAACTCATGAATTGGAAACTTTTGGCACTAGGAAAAGGATTTTAAGAACAAAATTGGAGGGATGTAGCTGTGACAGAAAGCGTCCAGTCGTGTTTTGAACTTTCCATACATTTCCCTGTATTTTTTCCCGCGAACTATTTTTAGTAGCAGTTCACAGCTGGTTCGCTATACAGACAAATGTATGGAAAGTTCAAAACACGACTGGACGCTTTCTGTCACAGCTACATCCCTCCAATTTTGTTCTTAAAATTCTTATCGAAATCGGTTAAATTTGAAAAATTTCGAAAATTACAACAAATGTCTGAAACACGTGAATCCTTCTGTAGTACAACCGAGTTTTAGAGCGTTACGACAGCGAAAATTGAAAACGTCGGCCCGACGTTTTCAAATTTGAACCCATTTTTATTTCGGTCATCTGCCGGCGAAAATATCCCTGGATATGAAAGAAATGTGATGGTATATTTCAGCCACGTTCGACATTCGACATTTAAATCCTAGCAGTATGCAGGATGTTTGTCCCATGAACCTAGTTTAATGGCCTTAGCTCCCACGAGTCTCCTGTAGCTCAGTGGTAGAGCATCCGAACTAGTAATCGGAAGGTCTTAGGTTCGACTCCTGATAGGAGCACTCGGATTTCTTTTTTCCGAGTATGCCTGCGTCACTTTCTAGAATAATCATCATTTTCTTTTTTTTTTTTTTTTTTTTTTTTTAATCCCTGGATAGTCCAAGTTCTTGCATTCTGATAGTCTTGAATTGAAATTTTGGTCATTATATCTTGGCTGCTATCACCAGAATAGCGTCTTTTCGATTTTCAATGTGTTACTAAAATAGCGTGATACTGTCCCTTTAAATATTTACGTGTGAAAAACGCAAAAGCCAATTTTCATTGAAATCAAAGTCGAGCGAAAGGAAATTAACCCATTCGTATGCCGTAGACCGGCTGTCTTTCACATGGTATACTTAAAACATAAGTTTTAATCTCGCAACTTTTTTCTTTTTTTTTTTTTTTGTTGAAATAATACAACAGTCCTGACCAGAGTACCCCATGCACCTAAGGTCTCTTCAGTCAGCGGAGAACATTTTTCACTCGGTAACGATACCTTGCCTGACGACAAGACAGGGAGGGAGGGGAACTGCTGACCCCTAAGCCATATGAGGCAGCCCCTTTCGCAACCAGCTACTCAATATCTGACTGAATTGCACTGTCATTCATGCACATATAGCTGTGAACAGGTGTATTCCATGTGGTACGTTTTGAGGTTTGAGCATGCGTACGTGCTAAAACTCATATAACGAAGTTTTGGAAGACCGCTTTTATGGAAAACTGAAGTTGCATACTGCTGATTAGATTTCTTAAATCTCGCTGCTTTAATGCTGGAAATCGAGTAAGATTATTTCAAGACAGTATTCCCAAGTCTTTAAAGGTAACAATTCTGCTATTTTTAAAAAAGTGACTTTTTATTTTAAGAGCGGCTTTCCACAAATATCGACCAAGTGGTGGCACGAGTCAAAAAATCGATTTCGTTCATATTTTTCTCATAGCTCGTCGCTAATGAGAAACAAACTGAGCTGTAGTTAGTTTTTCAAAATACCGCTTCCTTTCGAGTAAATATGCGAAAAACGATTTTGTCTCAATTGAGCTCAAAGTCCGCTTTTGGCGGGATGGAATTTTCCTTAACTTTCGACGGCTCGCGTATCGATCCGCAGACCGTTACTAACCTTCAAATGACATTTATTGCTTTATTAGGTCTTCCTCTTCTGTTTCGCGGGAAAACATTTAAAACCTAAGTTACTTTTACGTCCGAAATAGGTTTAGAAGAACATGCTATAAATGCAAATTTTCAGCAACCACATTTTAGCACTAAAACATTGCCAATTTTACCCATGGGCGATAACTTAGATTTCCCTATAATGACTTTCTATGGCTTCACTTTATACCTATTTATCATAATATAAAAACAAAGCTCTGGGTAAATGAAAATAAATGACCCGCTAGGCTTCAGATTTATCAGCATTTTCTTGAGATTTGGCGATCGAAGCGCAAAAAAGATAGCGTGACAGACTGTCACGGGTACAAATAGTTTTTCCTATTAGAAAAAAATGAAGCGACATTTTTAAAAGGAAGCATTTTTCATTTGTAGTAGAAAAATCTTTGGATCGAAAGTCCGGTAGCGTTACTGACCAATATATATTGCGGCTGCTTTTTATAGATGGAAATTCCAGAGTATCCGTTCGCTCTGATGCGGAGTCCAATTCGTTATTGTGGCTGAATATTATTGTGTTAAAACAAATAATTGGAAAATTTCTTTTCCTCTTTCTTTATCACTGCAATGGATAAATTAAACTAGAAATAGTTTAAACGCAGCAGATTTGAACTACATTAATCTGATTAAAAGTTTCGACTGTTATGTTGAACTGCATCGTTTGCGTGAAATATACGTGAAAAAGCACACGCACACAACGACGACCGTGATAACAACAACAACAACAAAACGACAGAAATCTGAACGTTTAAGGGAAAAAGTAATAACAATAAAAACCGTGAAAATTTAATGAAACCAAGATAGTGGTCAATACTCGTGTTATTAATAATGTTATTTTGCTGCGCTTTTTGATCCTGAAATATTCTTTGTGTGAGGATGAACGTAATTGACTAATTAGATTATTGAACGTCGCAGTTTCAGACCTATGAATAAATTGAATTATTATTACACCAGAGAAGCAGTCAGGAACTGTAAACAAAACGGCGAGCATGATAGTTTGCTGTTCTTTTAAGTCGATATTTGGTGGGCCATGTTCGTTTACTCGCAGAGACAGAACAAGGTCCAGCGAGATAGTACCTCAGCTGTCCTGAGTGTGTCATTTCAGTTATGGTTTTCAAGATGTAGGGAACGAGGGCCATGTTTACAACGCCAGAAAACATCAAGACAATGACGATTTGGGCTTAGCTGTTGAGAAACATTTATCACCGAAGACACTTATCGGGCCCGGTTAAGTTACCGGGTCTTTCGAGAAACGGGCCCCAGGGCTTATAAGCCGCGGCAGTTTACGGTATTCCTGGATAAATAGGAGGGAAGGTAGACACAGAAATATCAAAAATGTAGGAGCCGTAGCATGTCCTTATTGCTACTTCGGCCGTCAAATTTGGTCAGTACGTTTGCTAATTAAGTCCCACACCTGATAGAGAGGAAAGGACTTGTTTCTGGAGAGAAACGAAAAAGAACTAAAACAAAATATTGTGTCAACAATATTAAGTCACGAATGATTTTACTTTGTTGGTCTTCGAATATAACTGATGATGTGCCCGTTTCTGAGGTATTTATTCCACGTGCGAAAGTATGGAATCAAACGGACATTACTTACGAAAACTAGCCCCTTAAAATCGTCTGTATCCCCATTGAAATATACATTGAGACATTGCGGAAACATATAAATCTTTATGGTGACACTTCTGGTTCATGGTTGTCACGCAACAGTGTAGCTTGCTAGTTGTTTATTAAAAAAAAAAAAAAAAGAAGGAAATGTTTATTAATTCGTAAACTGGATTGTTCTTTTACTCAGAAGGTATAAGTACAGAAATAACTCCAGTGTGGGTTAATGAAGAATTCGATGCTAAATTCTTGTTAAAAAACGTGCATGAAATGATCATGAAATACTGAAAACCTCGTCGTCGACACACTAATATGCTTGTATCGAGCAGGAATAGATGAAGAAGATGGCCAAAACTTATGTTTGATTTTTCATTTAGGTATCAGCTTAGTTTCCGTACCTTTGTGTCTCAAATTGACGCACGTTTTTGATTCTCTTTTGGCTTTTTCGCCGGGTATGTCACGCCATTGTTTACAATGCGAATGCCAGATTTTCGACAGGGTAGGTGATAAATTCGAGGCCCTGCGGGTCACTTAAAATAATTTACCCAAACTTTTGTTTTGATGTCATGATTGATAAGTACACAGTGAAGCCATAGAAGGTTATTTTATGATAATCTAAGTTATCGCCCATGGGTAAAATTGCCGGTATTTCAGTTCGAAAATTTGGTTGTGAAAAATTTGCATTTATAGCATGTTGTTCTAGATCTGTTTTGGGCATAAACTGGTAACCTACGTTTTGAATGTTTTTTCTGTAGAACAGAAGACGAAGACCTAGAAAAGATATAGATGTTATTTCATGATCCGTGACTGGCTGTGGATTGATACGCGGCCGGTCAAAGTTAAGGAAAATTCCGCCCGACCAGAAGCGAATTTTGAACTCAACCGAACTAAAAATCGTTTTTCGCTTGTTTTAATACGCGTAAGGAAGCCGTATTTGGAAAAACTAACTGCAGCACGTTTCGTTTCTTACTAAGGCCTAACTATGAGCAAAATATGAGCTAAATCGATTTTTTGACTTGTGCCACCAAAAGTTGATTTCGGTCGATATTTGTGGAAAGCCGCTCTCAATACCTTCTCCACACCACGTTCATAAGAAATGTATGGGGACAAGTTAGGAGAGTTTGTTTTTTGATATTATGGGTTAAAGGGTGAAAAGTGGCTATTTAAGGCTCATTTTTGAGCTTAGGGTTAAAGCGTTAAATTTGGAGCTTAGGCCACGTAGGACAAAATGATTGAAAGCGAAATTCATAGGCCTTATCACGGTTTTGGACACCATTTTGACGGGTAGGCAAACAGGCTTGAAATAACAGTGTTTGTATGGAAATCCGATGTCAAATAATTTTCCTAAAACATCGCTTCTGAAAAATTCATGAATTGGAAACTTTTGGCACTAGGAAAAGGATTTTAAGAACAAAATTGGAGGGATGCAGCTGTGACAGAAAGCGTCCAGTCGTGTTTTGAACTTTCCATACATTTCCCTGTATTTTTTCCCGCGAACTATTTTTAGTAGCAGTTCACAGCTGGTTCGCTATACAGACAAATGTATGGAAAGTTCAAAACACGACTGGACGCTTTCTGTCACAGCTACATCCCTCCAATTTTGTTCTTAAAATTCTTATCGAAATCGGTTAAATTTGAAAAATTTCGAAAATTAGAACAAATGTCTGAAACACGTGAATCCTTCTGTAGTACAACCGAGTTTTAGAGCGTTACGACAGCGAAAATTGAAAACGTCGGCCCGACGTTTTCAAATTTGAACCCATTTTTATTTCGGTCATCTGCCGGCGAAAATATCCCTGGATATGAAAGAAATGTGATGGTATATTTCAGCCACGTTCGACATTCGACATTTAAATCCTAGCAGTATGCAGGATGTTTGTCCGATGAACCTAGTTTAATGGCCTTAGCTCCCACGAGTCTCCTGTAGCTCAGTGGTAGAGCATCCGAACTAGTAATCGGAAGTTCTTACGTTCGACTCCTGATAGGAGCACTCGGATTTCTTTTTTCCGAGTATGCCTGCGTCACTTTCTAGAATAATCATCATTTTCTTTTTTATTTATTTTTTTTTTTTTTAATCCCTGGATAGTCCAAGTTCTTGCATTCTGATAGTCTTGAATTGAAATTTTGGTCATTATATCTTGGCTGCTATCACCAGAATAGCGTCTTTTCGATTTTCAATGTGTTACTAAAATAGCGTGATACTGTCCCTTTAAATATTTACGTGTGAAAAACGCAAAAGCCAATTTTCATTGAAATCAAAGTCGAGCGAAAGGAAATTAACCCATTCGTATGCCGTAGACCGGCTGTCTTTCACATGGTATACTTAAAACATAAGTTTTAATCTCGCAACTTTTTTCTTTTTTTTTTTTTTGTTGAAATAATACAACAGTCCTGACCAGAGTACCCCATGCACCTAAGGTCTCTTCAGTCAGCGGAGAACATTTTTCACTCGGTAACGATACCTTGCCTGACGACAAGACAGGGAGGGAGGGGAACTGCTGACCCCTAAGCCATATGAGGCAGCCCCTTTCGCAACCAGCTACTCAATATCTGACTGAATTGCACTGTCATTCATGCACATATAGCTGTGAACAGGTGTATTCCATGTGGTACGTTTTGAGGTTTGAGCATGCGTACGTGCTAAAACTCATATAACGAAGTTTTGGAAGACCGCTTTTATGGAAAACTGAAGTTGCATACTGCTGATTAGATTTCTTAAATCTCGCTGCTTTAATGCTGGAAATCGAGTAAGATTATTTCAAGACAGTATTCCCAAGTCTTTAAAGGTAACAATTCTGCTAGTTTTAAAAAAGTGACTTTTTATTTTAAGAGCGGCTTTCCACAAATATCGACCAAGTGGTGGCACGAGTCAAAAAATCGATTTCGTTCATATTTTTCTCATAGGTAGTCGCTAATGAGAAACAAACTGAGCTGTAGCTAGTTTTTCAAAATACCGCTTCCTTTCGAGTAAATATGCGAAAAACGATTTTGTCTCAATTGAGCTCAAAGTCCGCTTTTGGCGGGATGGAATTTTCCTTAACTTTCGACGGCTCGCGTATCGATCCGCAGACCGTTACTAACCTTCAAATGACATTTATTGCTTTATTAGGTCTTCCTCTTCTGTTTCGCGGGAAAACATTTAAAACCTAAGTTACTTTTACGTCCGAAATAGGTTTAGAAGAACATGCTATAAATGCAAATTTTCAGCAACCACATTTTAGCACTAAAACATTGCCAATTTTACCCATGGGCGATAACTTAGATTTCCCTATAATGACTTTCTATGGCTTCACTTTATACCTATTTATCATAATATAAAAACAGAGCTCTGGGTAAATGAAAATAAATGACCCGCTAGGCTTCAGATTTATCAGCATTTTCTTGAGATTTGGCGATCGAAGCGCAAAAAAGATAGCGTGACAGACTGTCACGGGTACAAATAGTTTTTCCTATTAGAAAAAAATGAAGCGACATTTTTAAAAGGAAGCATTTTTCATTTGCAGTAGAAAAATCTTTGGATCGAAAGTCCGGTAGCGTTACTGACCAATATATATTGCGGCTGCTTTTTATAGATGGAAATTCCAGAGTATCCGTTCGCTCTGATGCGGAGTCCAATTCGTTATTGTGGCTGAATATTATTGTGTTAAAACAAATAATTGGAAAATTTCTTTTCCTCTTTCTTTATCACTGCCATGGATAAATTAAACTAGAAATAGTTTAAACGCAGCAGATTTGAACTACATTAATCTGATTAAAAGTTTCGACTGTTATGTTGAACTGCATCGTTTGCGTGAAATATACGTGAAAAAGCACACGCACACAACGACGACCGTGACAACAACAAGAACAACAACAACAACAACAACAACAAAACGACAGAAATCTGAACGTTTAAGGGGAAAAGTAATAACAATAAAAACCGTGAAAATTTAATGAAACCAAGATAGTGGTCAATACTCGTGTTATTAATAATGTTATTTTGCTGCGCTTTTTGATCCTGAAATATTCTTTGTGTGAGGATGAACGTAATTAACTAATTAGATTATTGAACGTCGCAGTTTCAGACCTATGAATAAATTGAATTATTATTACACCAGAGAAACAGTCAGGAACTGTAAACCAAACGGCGAGCATGATAGTTTGCTGTTCTTTTAAGTCGATATTTGGTGGGCCATGTTCGTTTACTCGCAGAGACAGAACAAGGTCCAGCGAGATAGTACTTCTGCTGTCCTGAGTGTGTCATTTCAGTTATGGTTTTCAAGATGTAGGGAACGAGGGCCATGTTTACAACGCCAGAAAACATCAAGACAATGACGATTTGGGCTTAGCTGTTAAGAAACATTTATCACCGAAGACACTTATCGGGCCCGGTTAAGTTACCGGGTCTTTCGAGAAACGGGCCCCAGGGCTTATAAGCCGCGGCAGTTTACGGTATTCCTGGATAAATAGGAGGGAAGGTAGACACAGAAATATCAAAAATGTAGGAGCCGTAGCATGTCCTTATTGCTACTTCGGCCGTCAAATTTGGTCAGTACGTTTGCTAATTAAGTCCCACACCTGATAGAGAGGAAAGGACTTGTTTCTGGAGAGAAACGAAAAAGAACTAAAACAAAATATTGTGTCAACAATATTAAGTCACGAATGATTTTACTTTGTTGGTCTTCGAATATAACTGATGATGTGCCCGTTTCTGAGGTATTTATTCCACGTGCGAAAGTATGGAATCAAACGGACATTACTTACGAAAACTAGCCCCTTAAAATCGTCTGTATCCCCATTGAAATATACATTGAGACATTGCGGAAACATATAAATCTTTATGGTGACACTTCTGGTTCATGGTTGTCACGCAACAGTGTAGCTTGCGAGTTGTTTATTAAAAAAAAAAAAAAAAGAAGGAAATGTTTATTAATTCGTAAACTGGATTGTTCTTTTACTCAGAAGGTATAAGTACAGAAATAACTCCAGTGTGGGTTAATGAAGAATTCGATGCTAAATTCTTGTTAAAAAACGTGCATGAAATGATCATGAAATACTGAAAACCTCGTCGTCGACACACTAATATGCTTGTATCGAGCAGGAATAGATGAAGAAGATGGCCAAAACTTATGTTTGATTTTTCATTTAGGTATCAGCTTAGTTTCCGTACCTTTGTGTCTCAAATTGACGCACGTTTTTGATTCTCTTTTGGCTTTTTCGCCGGGTATGTCACGCCATTGTTTACAATGCGAATGCCAGATTTTCGACAGGGTAGGTGATAAATTCGAGGCCCTGCGGGTCACTTAAAATAATTTACCCAAACTTTTGTTTTGATGTCATGATTGATAAGTACACAGTGAAGCCATAGAAGGTTATTTTATGATAATCTAAGTTATCGCCCATGGGTAAAATTGCTGGTATTTCAGTTCGAAAATTTGGTTGTGAAAAATTTGCATTTATAGCATGTTGTTCTAGATCTGTTTTGGGCATAAACTGGTAACCTACGTTTTGAATGTTTTTTCTGTAGAACAGAAGACGAAGACCTAGAAAAGATATAGATGTTATTTCATGATCCGTGACTGGCTGTGGATTGATACGCGGCCGGTCAAAGTTAAGGAAAATTCCGCCCGACCAGAAGCGAATTTTGAACTCAACCGAACTAAAAATCGTTTTTCGCTTGTTTACGCGTAAGGAAGCCGTATTTGGAAAAACTAACTGCAGCACGTTTTGTTTCTTACTAAGGCCTACCTATGAGCAAAATATGAGCTAAATCGATTTTTTGACTTGTGCCACCAAAAGTTGATTTCGGTCGATATTTGTGGAAAGCCGCTCTCAATACCTTCTCCACACCACGTTCATAAGAAATGTATGGGGACAAGTTAGGAGAGTTTGTTTTTTGATATTATGGGTTAAAGGGTGAAAAGTGGCTATTTAAGGCTCATTTTTGAGCTTAGGGTTAAAGCGTTAAATTTGGAGCTTAGGCCACGTAGGACAAAATGATTGAAAGCGAAATTCATAGGCCTTATCACGGTTTTGGACACCATTTTGACGGGTAGGCAAACAGGCTTGAAATAACAGTGTTTGTATGGAAATCCGATGTCAAATAATTTTCCTAAAACATCGCTTCTGAAAAATTCATGAATTGGAAACTTTTGGCACTAGGAAAAGGATTTTAAGAACAAAATTGGAGGGATGTAGCTGTGACAGAAAGCGTCCAGTCGTGTTTTGAACTTTCCATACATTTCCCTGTATTTTTTCCCGCGAACTATTTTTAGTAGCAGTTCACAGCTGGTTCGCTATACAGACAAATGTATGGAAAGTTCAAAACACGACTGGACGCTTTCTGTCACAGCTACATCCCTCCAATTTTGTTCTTAAAATTCTTATCGAAATCGGTTAAATTTGAAAAATTTCGAAAATTAGAACAAATGTCTGAAACACGTGAATCCTTCTGTAGTATAACCGAGTTTTAGAGCGTTACGACAGCGAAAATTGAAAACGTCGGCCCGACGTTTTCAAATTTGAACCCATTTTTATTTCGGTCATCTGCCGGCGAAAATATCCCTGGATATGAAAGAAATGTGATGGTATATTTCAGCCACGTTCGACATTCGACATTTAAATCCTAGCAGTATGCAGGATGTTTGTCCGATGAACCTAGTTTAATGGCCTTAGCTCCCACGAGTCTCCTGTAGCTCAGTGGTAGAGCATCCGAACTAGTAATCGGAAGGTCTTAGGTTCGACTCCTGATAGGAGCACTCGGATTTCTTTTTTCCGAGTATGCCTGCGTCACTTTCTAGAATAATCATCATTTTCTTTTTTTTTTTTTTTTTTTTTTTAATCCCTGGATAGTCCAAGTTCTTGCATTCTGATAGTCTTGAATTGAAATTTTGGTCATTATATCTTGGCTGCTATCACCAGAATAGCGTCTTTTCGATTTTCAATGTGTTACTAAAATAGCGTGATACTGTCCCTTTAAATATTTACGTGTGAAAAACGCAAAAGCCAATTTTCATTGAAATCAAAGTCGAGCGAAAGGAAATTAACCCATTCGTATGCCGTAGACCGGCTGTCTTTCACATGGTATACTTAAAACATAAGTTTTAATCTCGCAACTTTTTTCTTTTTTTTTTTTTTTTTTGTTGAAATAATACAACAGTCCTGACCAGAGTACCCCATGCACCTAAGGTCTCTTCAGTCAGCGGAGAACATTTTTCACTCGGTAACGATACCTTGCCTGACGACAAGACAGGGAGGGAGGGGAACTGCTGACCCCTAAGCCATATGAGGCAGCCCCTTTCGCAACCAGCTACTCAATATCTGACTGAATTGCACTGTCATTCATGCACATATAGCTGTGAACAGGTGTATTCCATGTGGTACGTTTTGAGGTTTGAGCATGCGTACGTGCTAAAACTCATATAACGAAGTTTTGGAAGACCGCTTTTATGGAAAACTGAAGTTGCATACTGCTGATTAGATTTCTTAAATCTCGCTGCTTTAATGCTGGAAATCGAGTAAGATTATTTCAAGACAGTATTCCCAAGTCTTTAAAGGTAACAATTCTGCTATTTTTAAAAAAGTGACTTTTTATTTTAAGAGAGGCTTTCCACAAATATCGACCAAGTGGTGGCACGAGTCAAAAAATCGATTTCGTTCATATTTTTCTCATAGGCAGTCGCTAATGAGAAACAAACTGAGCTGTAGTTAGTTTTTCAAAATACCGCTTCCTTTCGAGTAAATATGCGAAAAACGATTTTGTCTCAATTGAGCTCAAAGTCCGCTTTTGGCGGGATGGAATTTTCCTTAACTTTCGACGGCTCGCGTATCGATCCGCAGACCGTTACTAACCTTCAAATGACATTTATTGCTTTATTAGGTCTTCCTCTTCTGTTTCGCGGGAAAACATTTAAAACCTAAGTTACTTTTACGTCCGAAATAGGTTTAGAAGAACATGCTATAAATGCAAATTTTCAGCAACCACATTTTAGCACTAAAACATTGCCAATTTTACCCATGGGCGATAACTTAGATTTCCCTATAATGACTTTCTATGGCTTCACTTTATACCTATTTATCATAATATAAAAACAAAGCTCTGGGTAAATGAAAATAAATGACCCGCTAGGCTTCAGATTTATCAGCATTTTCTTGAGATTTGGCGATCGAAGCGCAAAAAAGATAGCGTGACAGACTGTCACGGGTACAAATAGTTTTTCCTATTAGAAAAAAATGAAGCGACATTTTTAAAAGGAAGCATTTTTCATTTGCAGTAGAAAAATCTTTGGATCGAAAGTCCGGTAGCGTTACTGACCAATATATATTGCGGCTGCTTTTTATAGATGGAAATTCCAGAGTATCCGTTCGCTCTGATGCGGAGTCCAATTCGTTATTGTGGCTGAATATTATTGTGTTAAAACAAATAATTGGAAAATTTCTTTTCCTCTTTCTTTATCACTGCCATGGATAAATTAAACTAGAAATAGTTTAAACGCAGCAGATTTGAACTACATTAATCTGATTAAAAGTTTCGACTGTTATGTTGAACTGCATCGTTTGCGTGAAATATACGTGAAAAAGCACACGCACACAACGACGACCGTGACAACAACAACAACAACAAAACGACAGAAATCTGAACGTTTAAGGGAAAAAGTAATAACAATAAAAACCGTGAAAATTTAATGAAACCAAGATAGTGGTCAATACTCGTGTTATTAATAATGTTATTTTGCTGCGCTTTTTGATCCTGAAATATTCTTTGTGTGAGGATGAACGTAATTAACTAATTAGATTATTGAACGTCGCAGTTTCAGACCTATGAATAAATTGAATTATTATTACACCAGAGAAACAGTCAGGAACTGTAAACAAAACGGCGAGCATGATAGTTTGCTGTTCTTTTAAGTCGATATTTGGTGGGCCATGTTCGTTTACTCGCAGAGACAGAACAAGGTCCAGCGAGATAGTACCTCTGCTGTCCTGAGTGTGTCATTTCAGTTATGGTTTTCAAGATGTAGGGAACGAGGGCCATGTTTACAACGCCAGAAAACATCAAGACAATGACGATTTGGGCTTAGCTGTTGAGAAACATTTATCACCGAAGACACTTATCGGGCCCGGTTAAGTTACCGGGTCTTTCGAGAAACGGGCCCCAGGGCTTATAAGCCGCGGCAGTTTACGGTATTCCTGGATAAATAGGAGGGAAGGTAGACACAGAAATATCAAAAATGTAGGAGCCGTAGCATGTCCTTATTGCTACTTCGGCCGTCAAATTTGGTCAGTACGTTTGCTAATTAAGTCCCACACCTGATAGAGAGGAAAGGACTTGTTTCTGGAGAGAAACGAAAAAGAACTAAAACAAAATATTGTGTCAACAATATTAAGTCACGAATGATTTTACTTTGTTGGTCTTCGAATATAACTGATGATGTGCCCGTTTCTGAGGTATTTATTCCACGTGCGAAAGTATGGAATCAAACGGACATTACTTACGAAAACTAGCCCCTTAAAATCGTCTGTATCCCCATTGAAATATACATTGAGACATTGCGGAAACATATAAATCTTTTATGGTGACACTTCTGGTTCATGGTTGTCACGCAACAGTGTAGCTTGCGAGTTGTTTATTAAAAAAAAAAAAAAAAAGAAGGAAATGTTTATTAATTCGTAAACTGGATTGTTCTTTTACTCAGAAGGTATAAGTACAGAAATAACTCCAGTGTGGGTTAATGAAGAATTCGATGCTAAATTCTTGTTAAAAAACGTGCATGAAATGATCATGAAATACTGAAAACCTCGTCGTCGACACACTAATATGCTTGTATCGAGCAGGAATAGATGAAGAAGATGGCCAAAACTTATGTTTGATTTTTCATTTAGGTATCAGCTTAGTTTCCGTACCTTTGTGTCTCAAATTGACGCACGTTTTTGATTCTCTTTTGGCTTTTTCGCCGGGTATGTCACGCCATTGTTTACAATGCGAATGCCAGATTTTCGACAGGGTAGGTGATAAATTCGAGGCCCTGCGGGTCACTTAAAATAATTTACCCAAACTTTTGTTTTGATGTCATGATTGATAAGTACACAGTGAAGCCATAGAAGGTTATTTTATGATAATCTAAGTTATCGCCCATGGGTAAAATTGCCGGTATTTCAGTTCGAAAATTTGGTTGTGAAAAATTTGCATTTATAGCATGTTGTTCTAGATCTGTTTTGGGCATAAACTGGTAACCTACGTTTTGAATGTTTTTTCTGTAGAACAGAAGACGAAGACCTAGAAAAGATATAGATGTTATTTCATGATCCGTGACTGGCTGTGGATTGATACGCGGCCGGTCAAAGTTAAGGAAAATTCCGCCCGACCAGAAGCGAATTTTGAACTCAACCGAACTAAAAATCGTTTTTCGCTTGTTTTAATACGCGTAAGGAAGCCGTATTTGGAAAAACTAACTGCAGCACGTTTCGTTTCTTACTAAGGCCTACCTATGAGCAAAATATGAGCTAAATCGATTTTTTGACTTGTGCCACCAAAAGTTGATTTCGGTCGATATTTGTGGAAAGCCGCTCTCAATACCTTCTCCACACCACGTTCATAAGAAATGTATGGGGACAAGTTAGGAGAGTTTGTTTTTTGATATTATGGGTTAAAGGGTGAAAAGTGGCTATTTAAGGCTCATTTTTGAGCTTAGGGTTAAAGCGTTAAATTTGGAGCTTAGGCCACGTAGGACAAAATGATTGAAAGCGAAATTCATAGGCCTTATCACGGTTTTGGACACCATTTTGACGGGTAGGCAAACAGGCTTGAAATAACAGTGTTTGTATGGAAATCCGATGTCAAATAATTTTCCTAAAACATCGCTTCTGAAAAATTCATGAATTGGAAACTTTTGGCACTAGGAAAAGGATTTTAAGAACAAAATTGGAGGGATGTAGCTGTGACAGAAAGCGTCCAGTCGTGTTTTGAACTTTCCATACATTTCCCTGTATTTTTTCCCGCGAACTATTTTTAGTAGCAGTTCACAGCTGGTTCGCTATACAGACAAATGTATGGAAAGTTCAAAACACGACTGGACGCTTTCTGTCACAGCTACATCCCTCCAATTTTGTTCTTAAAATTCTTATCGAAATCGGTTAAATTTGAAAAATTTCGAAAATTAGAACAAATGTCTGAAACACGTGAATCCTTCTGTAGTACAACCGAGTTTTAGAGCGTTACGACAGCGAAAATTGAAAACGTCGGCCCGACGTTTTCAAATTTGAACCCATTTTTATTTCGGTCATCTGCCGGCGAAAATATCCCTGGATATGAAAGAAATGTGATGGTATATTTCAGCCACGTTCGACATTCGACATTTAAATCCTAGCAGTATGCAGGATGTTTGTCCGATGAACCTAGTTTAATGGCCTTAGCTCCCACGAGTCTCCTGTAGCTCAGTGGTAGAGCATCCGAACTAGTAATCGGAAGGTCTTAGGTTCGACTCCTGATAGGAGCACTCGGATTTCTTTTTTCCGAGTATGCCTGCGTCACTTTCTAGAATAATCATCATTTTCTTTTTTTTTTTTTTTTTTTTTTTTAATCCCTGGATAGTCCAAGTTCTTGCATTCTGATAGTCTTGAATTGAAATTTTGGTCATTATATCTTGGCTGCTATCACCAGAATAGCGTCTTTTCGATTTTCAATGTGTTACTAAAATAGCGTGATACTGTCCCTTTAAATATTTACGTGTGAAAAACGCAAAAGCCAATTTTCATTGAAATCAAAGTCGAGCGAAAGGAAGTTAACCCATTCGTATGCCGTAGACCGGCTGTCTTTCACATGGTATACTTAAAACATAAGTTTTAATCTCGCAACTTTTTTCTTTTTTTTTTTTTTGTTGAAATAATACAACAGTCCTGACCAGAGTACCCCATGGACCTAAGGTCTCTTCAGTCAGCGGAGAACATTTTTCACTCGGTAACGATACCTTGCCTGACGACAAGACAGGGAGGGAGGGGAACTGCTGACCCATAAGCCATATGAGGCAGCCCCTTTCGCAACCAGCTACTCAATATCTGACTGAATTGCACTGTCATTCATGCACATATAGCTGTGAACAGGTGTATTCCATGTGGTACGTTTTGAGGTTTGAGCATGCGTACGTGCTAAAACTCATATAACGAAGTTTTGGAAGACCGCTTTTATGGAAAACTGAAGTTGCATACTGCTGATTAGATTTCTTAAATCTCGCTGCTTTAATGCTGGAAATCGAGTAAGATTATTTCAAGACAGTATTCCCAAGTCTTTAAAGGTAACAATTCTGCTATTTTTAAAAAAAGTGACTTTTTATTTTAAGAGCGGCTTTCCACAAATATCGACCAAGTGGTGGCACGAGTCAAAAAATCGATTTCGTTCATATTTTTCTCATAGGTAGTCGCTAATGAGAAACAAACTGAGCTGTAGTTAGTTTTTCAAAATACCGCTTCCTTTCGAGTAAATATGCGAAAAACGATTTTGTCTCAATTGAGCTCAAAGTCCGCTTTTGGCGGGATGGAATTTTCCTTAACTTTCGACGGCTCGCGTATCGATCCGCAGACCGTTACTAACCTTCAAATGACATTTATTGCTTTATTAGGTCTTCCTCTTCTGTTTCGCGGGAAAACATTTAAAACCTAAGTTACTTTTACGTCCGAAATAGGTTTAGAAGAACATGCTATAAATGCAAATTTTCAGCAACCACATTTTAGCACTAAAACATTGCCAATTTTACCCATGGGCGATAACTTAGATTTCCCTATAATGACTTTCTATGGCTTCACTTTATACCTATTTATCATAATATAAAAACAAAGCTCTGGGTAAATGAAAATAAATGACCCGCTAGGCTTCAGATTTATCAGCATTTTCTTGAGATTTGGCGATCGAAGCGCAAAAAAGATAGCGTGACAGACTGTCACGGGTACAAATAGTTTTTCCTATTAGAAAAAAATGAAGCGACATTTTTAAAAGGAAGCATTTTTCATTTGCAGTAGAAAAATCTTTGGATCGAAAGTCCGGTAGCGTTACTGACCAATATATATTGCGGCTGCTTTTTATAGATGGAAATTCCAGAGTATCCGTTCGCTCTGATGCGGAGTCCAATTCGTTATTGTGGCTGAATATTATTGTGTTAAAACAAATAATTGGAAAATTTCTTTTCCTCTTTCTTTATCACTGCCATGGATAAATTAAACTAGAAATAGTTTAAACGCAGCAGATTTGAACTACATTAATCTGATTAAAAGTTTCGACTGTTATGTTGAACTGCATCGTTTGCGTGAAATATACGTGAAAAAGCACACGCACACAACGACGACCGTGACAACAACAACAACAACAAAACGACAGAAATCTGAACGTTTAAGGGAAAAAGTAATAACAATAAAAACCGTGAAAATTTAATGAAACCAAGATAGTGGTCAATACTCGTGTTATTAATAATGTTATTTTGCTGCGCTTTTTGATCCTGAAATATTCTTTGTGTGAGGATGAACGTAATTAACTAATTAGATTATTGAACGTCGCAGTTTCAGACCTATGAATAAATTGAATTATTATTACACCAGAGAAACAGTCAGGAACTGTAAACAAAACGGCGAGCATGATAGTTTGCTGTTCTTTTAAGTCGATATTTGGTGGGCCATGTTCGTTTACTCGCAGAGACAGAACAAGGTCCAGCGAGATAGTACCTCTGCTGTCCTGAGTGTGTCATTTCAGTTATGGTTTTCAAGATGTAGGGAACGAGGGCCATGTTTACAACGCCAGAAAACATCAAGACAATGACGATTTGGGCTTAGCTGTTGAGAAACATTTATCACCGAAGACACTTATCGGGCCCGGTTAAGTTACCGGGTCTTTCGAGAAACGGGCCCCAGGGCTTATAAGCCGCGGCAGTTTACGGTATTCCTGGATAAATAGGAGGGAAGGTAGACACAGAAATATCAAAAATGTAGGAGCCGTAGCATGTCCTTATTGCTACTTCGGCCGTCAAATTTGGTCAGTACGTTTGCTAATTAAGTCCCACACCTGATAGAGAGGAAAGGACTTGTTTCTGGAGAGAAACGAAAAAGAACTAAAACAAAATATTGTGTCAACAATATTAAGTCACGAATGATTTTACTTTGTTGGTCTTCGAATATAACTGATGATGTGCCCGTTTCTGAGGTATTTATTCCACGTGCGAAAGTATGGAATCAAACGGACATTACTTACGAAAACTAGCCCCTTAAAATCGTCTGTATCCCCATTGAAATATACATTGAGACATTGCGGAAACATATAAATCTTTTATGGTGACACTTCTGGTTCATGGTTGTCACGCAACAGTGTAGCTTGCGAGTTGTTTATTAAAAAAAAAAAAAAAAAGAAGGAAATGTTTATTAATTCGTAAACTGGATTGTTCTTTTACTCAGAAGGTATAAGTACAGAAATAACTCCAGTGTGGGTTAATGAAGAATTCGATGCTAAATTCTTGTTAAAAAACGTGCATGAAATGATCATGAAATACTGAAAACCTCGTCGTCGACACACTAATATGCTTGTATCGAGCAGGAATAGATGAAGAAGATGGCCAAAACTTATGTTTGATTTTTCATTTAGGTATCAGCTTAGTTTCCGTACCTTTGTGTCTCAAATTGACGCACGTTTTTGATTCTCTTTTGGCTTTTTCGCCGGGTATGTCACGCCATTGTTTACAATGCGAATGCCAGATTTTCGACAGGGTAGGTGATAAATTCGAGGCCCTGCGGGTCACTTAAAATAATTTACCCAAACTTTTGTTTTGATGTCATGATTGATAAGTACACAGTGAAGCCATAGAAGGTTATTTTATGATAATCTAAGTTATCGCCCATGGGTAAAATTGCCGGTATTTCAGTTCGAAAATTTGGTTGTGAAAAATTTGCATTTATAGCATGTTGTTCTAGATCTGTTTTGGGCATAAACTGGTAACCTACGTTTTGAATGTTTTTTCTGTAGAACAGAAGACGAAGACCTAGAAAAGATATAGATGTTATTTCATGATCCGTGACTGGCTGTGGATTGATACGCGGCCGGTCAAAGTTAAGGAAAATTCCGCCCGACCAGAAGCGAATTTTGAACTCAACCGAACTAAAAATCGTTTTTCGCTTGTTTTAATACGCGTAAGGAAGCCGTATTTGGAAAAACTAACTGCAGCACGTTTCGTTTCTTACTAAGGCCTACCTATGAGCAAAATATGAGCTAAATCGATTTTTTGACTTGTGCCACCAAAAGTTGATTTCGGTCGATATTTGTGGAAAGCCGCTCTCAATACCTTCTCCACACCACGTTCATAAGAAATGTATGGGGACAAGTTAGGAGAGTTTGTTTTTTGATATTATGGGTTAAAGGGTGAAAAGTGGCTATTTAAGGCTCATTTTTGAGCTTAGGGTTAAAGCGTTAAATTTGGAGCTTAGGCCACGTAGGACAAAATGATTGAAAGCGAAATTCATAGGCCTTATCACGGTTTTGGACACCATTTTGACGGGTAGGCAAACAGGCTTGAAATAACAGTGTTTGTATGGAAATCCGATGTCAAATAATTTTCCTAAAACATCGCTTCTGAAAAATTCATGAATTGGAAACTTTTGGCACTAGGAAAAGGATTTTAAGAACAAAATTGGAGGGATGTAGCTGTGACAGAAAGCGTCCAGTCGTGTTTTGAACTTTCCATACATTTCCCTGTATTTTTTCCCGCGAACTATTTTTAGTAGCAGTTCACAGCTGGTTCGCTATACAGACAAATGTATGGAAAGTTCAAAACACGACTGGACGCTTTCTGTCACAGCTACATCCCTCCAATTTTGTTCTTAAAATTCTTATCGAAATCGGTTAAATTTGAAAAATTTCGAAAATTAGAACAAATGTCTGAAACACGTGAATCCTTCTGTAGTACAACCGAGTTTTAGAGCGTTACGACAGCGAAAATTGAAAACGTCGGCCCGACGTTTTCAAATTTGAACCCATTTTTATTTCGGTCATCTGCCGGCGAAAATATCCCTGGATATGAAAGAAATGTGATGGTATATTTCAGCCACGTTCGACATTCGACATTTAAATCCTAGCAGTATGCAGGATGTTTGTCCGATGAACCTAGTTTAATGGCCTTAGCTCCCACGAGTCTCCTGTAGCTCAGTGGTAGAGCATCCGAACTAGTAATCGGAAGGTCTTAGGTTCGACTCCTGATAGGAGCACTCGGATTTCTTTTTTCCGAGTATGCCTGCGTCACTTTCTAGAATAATCATCATTTTCTTTTTTTTTTTTTTTTTTTTAATCCCTGGATAGTCCAAGTTCTTGCATTCTGATAGTCTTGAATTGAAATTTTGGTCATTATATCTTGGCTGCTATCACCAGAATAGCGTCTTTTCGATTTTCAATGTGTTACTAAAATAGCGTGATACTGTCCCTTTAAATATTTACGTGTGAAAAACGCAAAAGCCAATTTTCATTGAAATCAAAGTCGAGCGAAAGGAAATTAACCCATTCGTATGCCGTAGACCGGCTGTCTTTCACATGGTATACTTAAAACATAAGTTTTAATCTCGCAACTTTTTTCTTTTTTTTTTTTTGTTGAAATAATACAACAGTCCTGACCAGAGTACCCCATGCACCTAAGGTCTCTTCAGTCAGCGGAGAACATTTTGTAATGTAATGTACATCGAAACGTCGTGTTTTTTAACCTTTTTATAATGTTTTTACGAAATGTTTTATCGCAATTTTTTATAGTCAAAGGAATATTTTATCGTGTAACTCTGTGGGATAACTAATACCTTAGATGGGCCCTTTGAATGAACGCTTTGAATAACGAGGCATAACACAATAGCCCGTCAGAACCAAACTTTTTTTTTCTCTTGCTGCCTCCATACCCATTTCTCCATCTTAAAGATCAAATTTCCTTTCAAAGAAGGAGAGAAAAAGCTAAGAATACCCGGCCGCTGGCAAGCACCGTTACTGCGGTGCATGAATATGAAAAATGCTTAAATATATAAATAAATATCAAATGAATTGAGTTGGAGTGTTTCCCAGGTTGTCTTAGATTTACAATAATTAACATCAACGAACTTCTCTGCCATATTGATTTTCAGGGTTCATGTTTTGTTGTTTACAGGCTCCACAGTCACAGCCTCCTTTTCAAAGACTTCTTGATTTTTTTTTGTTTTGTTTTGTTTTTCGTTTTAAATCCGACCAACCAACCTAAATATATCAGGAAATACATTTGAGGCTAAGCGAAAAACGAAAAAGGGGATGGCCTTACACACAACTGCTACCACAGTCCAGAGTCCTGTAGTCAAGGATTGTGACATATTGTTAAAGAGTCACAAATAACTGCCACTGCGGTCCACAGTTGATGTAGTGGATGGATAGAAATGAATTTGTACACAACAACACTTATGCAAAAATATTGCATGTTAACAAAGCATATTGAAACTGAAATATGGATGTGAATGTGCAATTTTGAATTTACAAAAGTTGAATATCAATTTGTAAATTAATTCAAAGCATTAGTGTTGCAAACAAAAGCTTGAAATTTGACTGGGATTAAACAGCATATGTTTCACACATTACAGTATTTACAACACCAATTAAAATGTTCAGTGCAACCGTTGTATAATTTGGCTGTTTAAAGCTATGAGGAAAACTATTACCCTGAGCACCTCCAAAGGTTTCTTTCTGCCAGTGTTATTCATTATGCTATTGTAAAAGTAAGTGTATCTAAAGTGAGGAAGTTGGTTAACAGTCTGTAAACATGGTTGCTGTAGACAATGTTGTAGAGGACCCCTTTTGTCAGTTACAAGCACTCATCTTTTGTTTGTTATATTGTTTAGGATTCATCTGGAGAGTCAGAGTCGGATGAAGAGGTAATGTGAAAAGATAAACTTTGCGAATTTTTTTCAAATTTAACTTCGTGACTGCTAAGGTAAATAGAAAATTGTGAAGTGTTATAATGAGGCAATTCGACAGAAGTGAACATCATAAAAGCATAAAATGTACAACTGCCTGGCTCTGCTAGCCCCTATTGTAATTCCATGCAGCCAGTATTCTAATTTTAATTAATTTCATATGTTTTATAAAGCAGGCAATGCAAAAAAGGAGTACAAACAAAGATTGTTGTTGTTGTAGTTGTCCATATACATGCAGATGACATGACGTGGTTAATTAATATGTAGCTACTAGTTTCCAAAGGTTTGTAAGAGAGTATTTGCCACCGTTTCTTAAGTTTCTCTGGTATATGTTGTTGGTGTGCTGGGGTTTAATTTTGTGTACTTAGTACATTGTATAGGCACTTTACATACAGTGTACAGCAAGACATGGTATTCTGAGTATGCCATAAATTATAGTCACTAAATTGTTTAAAAGTGGAGAGAATTGATCTTCTGTTTCCTAAATATTCTTTACTAAGAGCCTATAATAAACCCAAGACATATTTTGGTATGACTTGAAAAAACATGGTCATTAACCCTTTGAGTGAAATATGGTGAAATTTGTCATTTCCAATGTTTTTCAAATGCAAGTTTAAACCACAGAGTGACAAGCTAATGGCCAAAAAATTGTCATATCCCTATAGCTTTTTGTTGGTTGTTCATCTTCCTCTCTTTAATCAAAGTATAATTTTGAGCGATAAAGAAATAGTGAGATATTTAAAACTTCAGATCCAGAGAGTTGCTTCCAGTCATAATGGCTTCAATAATGGCATTAATGTAGCATTACATGTATGTTATGAATAAATGGAAAGCCTCACTCTCAGCAAAATTATAATCAAAATATGGTTTAGTAAATTTACCCTGTTTTTGGTTTTGATTTTGTTTGCAGGATAATTCAGAGTCAGAATCCCAGTGGGAAGAGCTTTCTAGTGAGGATGGAGATGGTAACCAGGTATGTATCCATACGTACAGTATTCCTAGGTGCATGTTAAGTTATATAAGCATGCAGGAAATTTAAAATAACATGAGAAAAGTGATCAAGAAGCATGAACCACAGGTGAGTGCTTCTCTAAACACTTCTCTCGTGTTTCATTGTTACATACACTGAAACTAAACAATGCACAGCGACCATTAGTTTACTACTTCCGGTTTAAAATGTCCAATGATTTGTACATGGTCATCCTTGTGATGTAGACAGAGTAACATGATAAAGCATACACTGAACATAAGCAGAGTGATTTATGGAGTTAACATGAATTTTATATGACCAATCCAATTGCATGCATTTCTTTGAAGTAGAATAAATATGGATGGTTGGTGACTGAAATATGACGCTTCCATGCGAGTGTTTGAAAGTTTTAGAGTGAGCATAGCATTCAACATTTTGTTTCACTGGGCTTAACAAATGAAAAAATAGAGATAAAAAGGAGTGTCCATATTATTGATCAGTCATATTAGAGATTTCCTCAAACAAGTGTATGGAAATTCTGCTGAGACGAGGGAAATTGTCTTTAACAGATAGCTACTTGTGAGAAGAGATTTGACTGTACAGTCAACTCTCCCATATTGACCACTTCTCGTAAGCGACCACTTCGTAAATGACCATTTTGTTTTTCAGATAAATTCTGTTTCAAGAGCTCTCTCGTAAGCGACCACCACTCAAATTTCTTTAGGGACCACGACCGCTTTTTAGGGCAGAAATTACACATATTCTTTTGTTTTCTGTTTCCGTTAAGCAACCACCCAACATAATCACGTATGATTGTTAGTAAATCATTACTAAGACGTGACAAAAGCTCAATTTTTAATGACGCTACCCTGGACTGCTCACAGATAATAACCGTTTACAGACAGAGAAGATTGCTTTTTATAATTAGATCTGTAGGTAAACAGGAATTGTTGCAGTGATCTGTTCCAAAATTTTTACACAAAGTTTCATCTGAAGAATGAATAGATGTGAAAAAATAATAAATAAATTTGTTTCAAATTAATCAATCAATCTGGTGTAAGGTTTATTTTGTTGATCTTTCCTGTAAGTGACCACCTCCTGTAAGCGACCACTTTGTTGTGCCCCAAGGTTCAATTGTGATTCATTTTAATAATTATTGTTTTTCAGGAGACAGATCTTTCTGAAGTATTAGAGGCTCTGAAGGCTCGTTGCAGAAGGCTCGATGCAGAAGGATTGACTGCTGCTTTGCACCAAGATTTTGACCACCATGAAGGACCTCACAGAAGACCCCCAAGCAACCTTATACACCTGATGACCAACATCAATCAACAACTTGAAGATTATCAGCCAGAAAGTGATGTTGGTCCTGCTCTTCATGCAGCAAGGCAGGTGGCCTATTGGTCATCTGTATTTATTTCCATGGTTTCAAATGATGCTGCCACCATCCCTTCTTCTAATTTAAGCAATCCTGCAGTCTTCGTCACTCCAACCAACAGCCAACCAATGCCATCAAGCCTCCATCTTCCAAGCAGTCAACCTACGTCAACCTCCATGTCATTTTCAGGCAGCCAATTTACTTTGCCCTTCTCAACTTCAGCCACCATGTCATCTTCAAGCAGCCAATTTTCTTTGCCCGTCTTAACTTCAGCCACCATGTCGTCTTCAAGCAGCCAATTTATTTTGCCCCTCTCAACTTCAGCCACCATGTCATCTTCAAGCAGCCAATTTTCTTTGCCCCTCTCAACTTCAGCCACCATGTCATCTTCTAGCAGCCAATTTTCTTTGCCTGTCTTAACTTCAGCCACCGTGTCATCTTCAAGCAGCCAATTTACTTTGCCCATTTCAACTTCAGCCACTATGTCATCTTCTAGCAGCCAATTTTCTTTGCCCATCTCAACTTCAGCCACCATGTCATTTTCAAGCAGCCAATTTACTTTGCCCATCTCAACTTCAGCCATCATCTCATCTGCAATCAATCAACCTGCTCTCTCAAGACATCCGTCAGCCTCCGTCCAATCTACAAGCAGCCAACCTACTTTGTCCATCAATACAACAGCCTTGATTTCGTCTACAAGCAGCCGGCATACATTGCCTATCCCTACAACACTCTCTGCTCTTCCTTCAAGTAACCATCCTATTTTGTCCATTCCTACAACAGCCTTTCTCCCTTCTTCCAGCAACCAACCTACCCCTTCCCCGCCCACAACAACCTTTATTCCATCTGGCATCAACCAACCTACTTTTGCCACCCCGAGAACAGCCTTCGTCTCATCTGCATCAACCATCTATCAACCTACTCTGTCCAGACATCCTGCAGCCTTTATCCAATCTACAGACAACCAACCTCCTTCGGCCATCCCTACGACCACCTTAATCCCTCCATCGAGAACCCAACATACAACAGCCTCCATCCCTCCTACAGTGAACCAACCAGTTTTGGCTACACCTGTCACTGACCCTGCAACAATGGCAATGTTTGCAGAGTACGGAGCTGGTTCTACATGTATGTCTGAGTGGCTTGATTCTCTGTTCATACCAAGGAACATTGAAACCTTACAGCAGGTTAAAGATCTTTGGGAAGTTGGTACAGTCAACTGCCCCCCTCTTCATAAGTGGACAGTTGTGATGAGAAACCATAAATCAAAATCTGGAAAAAACTCTTCAATGTTTAGTCAACGCAAATTTATCTATAACTTATTTAAAAATTGCAATTTTGATGGAAACCTTGTTTTTGCACAGTATAATGAACTGAGGCCTGGAAAGTTATATAAAATCCTAAACACCAAGAATAAGTAGAGCTTGTTTCTTGCTGTTACCTTAATTTATTTATTTAATTTATGATTGTTGATAGTCATAATATGATGCTGATAACTGATGCAACACAACTATGTTCTGTGATTTTCTTTTGGTCATTGACTGACCCGAGTTTATTGCCATTAGTTCATTGTTTGATGAATGACTGGTTTCTGTTTATTTATCATGTCAAAAATTCCATGGTCATAATAATATGTTTCTTGAGTGAAAGATTCCTGGGGTAATGTAAATGACAATACGAAATTCAAGCTTGAGCTATACCCTAGAAGTGAGTCATTCACATGTGTAATTTGGCATTTCAGTTTGCAAGCTTTGAGTTGATTTGATACCTTAGCTTGAGACAGTTTCAGTTACTAAAACTCTGGCAGAGGTTTTTTTTTTCCCTTATACAGTCTTTCAACTTCACTTAACATTTATGGCCATTTTAAACCTTGACCTCGTGGCCTTCTCCATTTTCAATAGTGACATGTCACGCACAGAGAAGATCCTAAAAATAACAGACATATCATCACATAACTATTCAAAATGGCAGTAAGCTCGTGAGTGGGTATTAATTTCATAAGGCCATGTGATCTAGTGTGTTGCAGTTTTCTCTCAAGAAGATGCTGGGGACAAGGTTGAATCATGTCATAGTTACTTTTAAGCAACCACGACAGCAACGGTGGCGAAGACGGCACTTAAATTTAATTCTCGCTGTTTCGAACTTCATCGCTCTTTATTCCACTTCTTTTAACTTGTCAAACATTGGTGAATTTTCTTAAAGTTGAGTTCCAAGTTCATAGATCATAGAAAAAGAATATCGTGGTCTTTGTCTTGTGTTCACGCAAAATAGTGAAAGTAGGCCGTTTCACGTCGTAGTCGTGCAGTGTCTCGAAAGAAATGTAATAAAGAGTGTGCTGTATATCGTTGTCGTCGTCGTTGTTGAAACTCCCATGATTAACTTTCTGTAGTAAATTCTTGTCAGTGGGAGGAATCACAAATTCATGACTTAATTCAGTTCCTATAAAAAACGCTGGTATTGGAGAAGGAATGAAACATTGTTTTTGCTAGTTTCCGTTCTGAATGTGAGTTAGTGATAGATTTGCTCGGATGTAAAAGTAGCTAGGACAAAGCTTCGAATGGGCGAGTTATCGTCCCCGTGTCCTTGGCCTTACTAAAACCCTTATCACTTTTATCTTGGGGAGTTTTTCATTCAAATTAAACTCTTAACACAATTTTATTACGAATTTTGCTCTCGATTTTGTTTTACACGTTTTGGTATTCTTTTTTGTTGTTAGTCTTTGAGTGTGTTCCATAATAGTCATTTGGTTATAAGTACACTCTGTTTTTTTTTTTTTATAAGAACGGCTAATTTTGGAGCTGAGGCTGAACGTTCTTATATATATATATATATTTTTTGTGATTTGAGGCTGAAAACTTTCTTACGATGTTTTTAAATTACATGGGATACACTACATGTATTTCAGTAAATCAATGCGGACGTGCTGAGATATGGTATCAAGAACTGCTGATTATGACAAACCGAGATGTGTGTCACCATTGTGTCACCATTGTTAATGTTATACAAAACATGCCCTTAAGTATTTTGGTTAATTTACATTTGATGCCTTGATTTTATATACAGATTAGCAAAATGAAAACGTTCTTAATCGAGTCTCGGCCTGAGGAACGTTCTTAATACGTTCTTAAAATTTTGGTTAATCTCAGCCTCAACGTTTTTATAAAAAGGTTCTTATTAAAAAAAAAAAAACAGAGTGTATTCATGTAGTGGCATCTGCTCAATTGAAATCGGTGGTTGTTAGTTAGCGTAACATCCAAAGTGTGTCGTTTGTCTATACCATAAGAATCGGGGATAGTTTCCAGGAAAGGAACTTTGCCATTAATCATGGCAATACTGTATGTCAAATTTAATTAAAGGATGCGTTTTTCAGTTTGTTTTCGTAAAGAGAGGCTTTTAATATAAAACTAAACCTATGAAATAGAAACTAGATAACGAAGGCACTGAAGTGCAACCATAATAAGACAAACATTTCGCCCAAGGAATAGAATTTATCGCAATTTTAAACGGGGTGGTCGATGGTCGGTTTCATTTTACTCACAGAAACTTTATCACAAGGTCCGTGCTACCCCTTGAAGTCATTGAAAAGCACTGGAGTTTAATTTTTGATTGCAAGTGCCCTTTAAAAGCCCTCGAAAAGAAGAATTTCTGCTGAAAGTGGTTGAAAAATAATCTAAACTCCTTGAATTTTTGTTTGGATGGGGACTAATATAGGATTATATCAAAGTCAGTTAATTTACGTTCCATTTGTGGTAAGTTGTGTCTCTTAAAAACACATTTTATATGGTCATAACCAGTAAGACATGTTTTGAGTCAAATTCAGCTATTTTTAAGCTGTTATTGACCAATTAAAAAAACATTTCGAAACATAATGCGACACAGTAAAGTTGCTGTAAACACTCCTTGAAAACTTAGTTTTTGGTGCTTGAATATTCCTTGAATTTTATTTAAACAAGCCAGCAAGGACAAATGTTAAAAAACAAACTTAAAAATGCTTCCCCAACTTCCTCCAGATGCCCGGATAATTATCCTCTCTAGTATTTATGCTAGTCGCATAGCAAAGCGATGATCCGTATGGCAGCCTAATTGTTAATCTGGCTGTCTAACTTGATGCCCAAGACTGTGATGCCATTGCACGACCGTGATGCCACAGATTGAGTCAACGCAAAACATGGTCATAACTTGTAAGACATGTTTTGAGTTAAATTCAAATCATGGTATATGAGGTGCATGCCGTGTTTTGCGTTGACTCAATCTATGGCATCACAGTCGTGGACTATAGCCCAAGACTGTGATGCCACAGATTGAGTCAACGCAAAATATGGTCATAACCAGTAAGACATGTTTTGAGTTAAATTCAAATTATGGTATATGAGGTGCATGCCATGTTTTGCGTTGACTCAATCTATGGCATCACAGTCGTGGACTATAGCCCAAGACTGTGATGCCACAGATTGAGTCAACGCAAAATATGGTCATAACCAGTAAGACATGTTTTGAGTTAAATTCAAATCATGGTATATGAGGTGCATGCCATGTTTTGCGTTAACTCAATCTATGGCATCACAGTCGTGGACTATAGCCCAAGACTGTGATGCCACAGATTGAGTCAACGCAAAATATGGTCATAACCAGTAAGACATGTTTTGAGTTAAATTCAAATCATGGTATATGAGGTGCATGCCATGTTTTGCGATACAGTACTCAATCTGTGGCATCACAGTCGTGGACTAGCCCAAGACTGTGATGCCACAGATTGAGTTAACGCAAAATATGGTGTTAATAATAAGCCATATTTTGAGTTTAATACAAATCATGGTATGGTGTGTGGTTTTGAAAAATTAGCCTGTGTATAATAAGCCCATTCCACTATTAGTATTAAGTGAGGCATGAATCATCAACTTTCGTAAAGAATTAACACCATAGTATGAGTTGTCGCAAAATGTGGTTTCTGGACATGGACGTGTTTTGCGTTACTGCAAACTATGACTTTGCAGCTGAATGACACATTTTGAGTTACTATTTTCAACTCAAACTGTGTCCTACTGATGATGACATAGTTTGGGTTATTGCAATTCATGTCTTCATGAAAATGCCATAGTTTGAATGCTTGGAATCGATTATTTATACCTCAAAGTGTGTCATTTTAAACTTGAAGTATCGCTCAACCTTCTCCATAGTCGACAAGACCACAGCAACAACACTAGTAGTTTTCTTTCAGTGTTGTGTGCCCGAGTAATTATCAGATGGACCAATTTAACACTAGCACTTCAATTATCGTATTGTATTCCTCCAGCAATGGCATGGCATGAACCTTATGTACCCATGATTTGTATTTAACTCAAAATATGGCTTATTATAACACCATATTTTGCGTTGACTCAATCTGTGGCATCACAGTCTTGGGCAATATCCACGACTGTGGTGCCACAGATTGAGTTATCGCAAAACATGGCATGCACCTTATGTGCTATGGCATCACGGTCTTGGGCCATAGCCTAAGACTGTGATGCCACAGATTGAGTCAACGCAAAATATGGTCATAACCAGTAAGACATGTTTTGAGTTAAATTCAAATCATGGTATATGAGGTGCCTGCCATGTTTTGCGATACAGTACTCAATCTGTGGCATTATAGTCGTGGACTAGCCCAAGACTGTGATGCCACAGATTGAGTTAACGCAAAATATGGTGTTAATAATAAGCCATATTTTGAGTTTAATACAAATCATGGTATGGTGTGTGGTTTTGAAAAATTAGCCTGTGTATAATAAGCCCATTCCACTATTAGTATTAAGTGAGGCATGAATCATCAACTTTCGTAAAGAATTAACACCATAGTATGAGTTGTCGCAAAATGTGGTTTCTGGACATGGACGTGTTTTGCGTTACTGCAAACTATGACTTTGCAGCTGAATGACACATTTTGAGTTACTATTTTCAACTCAAACTGTGTCCTACTGATGATGACATAGTTTGGGTTATTGCAATTCATGTCTTCATGAAAATGCCATAGTTTGAATGCTTGGAATCGATTATTTATACCTCAAAGTGTGTCATTTTAAACTTGAAGTATCGCTCAACCTTCTCCATAGTCGACAAGACTACAGCAACAACACTAGTAGTTTTCTTTCAGTGTTGTGTGCCCGAGTAATTATCAGATGGACCAATTTAACACTAGCACTTCAATTATCGTATTGTATTCCTCCAGCAATGGCATGGCATGCACCTTATATACCCATGATTTGTATTTAACTCAAAATATGGCTTATTATAACACCATATTTTGCGTTGACTCAATCTGTGGCATCACAGTCTTGGGCAATATCCACGACTGTGGTGCCACAGATTGAGTTATCGCAAAACATGGCATGCACCTTATGTGCTATGGCATCACGGTCTTGGGCTATAGTCCACGACTGTGATGCCACAGATTGAGTTATCGCATGCCATGATTTGAATTTAACTCAAAACATGGCTTATTATTCATAAGACAACATTTTGCGTGAAAGGCATCACAAGTCGAAGGAAGCAAAGTGTATGGCTTAACTAGGATATAACGGTATTTCCTACTCTTTCCTTTAAAACCCAGCCAAAGTAAAACAAATCTGACATTTTTTTTTTTGTATTTTATTGTGCACACAATAAACATGACCAAAAAATCACCGGTTCCAATTTTCCATGATAATATTTACTCCAATAACTGTAAGAAAGCCAATAAATTAAGATAAGTAATGGAAACGTTAGTTTTAGTTTCATAAATATGTTTAAAGGGGCAGTGTCACGAGGATTTGGTATTACCGTTTTAATATGGACAGAAACCAAAAAATTATGGTCAGATTTGTGATAAATTACCACCTTGTATACCAAACTGCTGACAAGTGCCTCTACTCATAAATATTCACCATATTCTAAGAAACAAAATTAAATGATATCTTTTTAACTTTCTGTACTTCATTTTCTTTTTAATGTGCACAAAACATTTTTACATGATTATTTGATTATGATTATTTTTAGATGATTATTTGCCATTAACTGTATCAACTTGAACTTGAGCTTAATTAAAAATTCAATGCATAGGAATTATACAAGACAAATTTTTTCTCTATCAGTTGATTTGTAATTTTTGTTTTAAATAGGACAACCCACAGATACCTCAACCAGATGTACAAACTTCTCTTCTCGTGTTCAACACTCGAAGAACAAATTCGTATCTCCAAGCAGCTATGTAAAATCCTCTATATGAGCTTTGGAATTTTGGTGTTAAAAAGGCAGCTTTGAGGGGCTACACCCTATGAAGAACAAACAATAAATAATTTTTGGAGTATTGTTTTCAGCATTTTAAAACAGGCTGGAATATTTGTGTAATTCAGCACCGTTGCTTCAGACTCTCAGGTGTAATGTGAACTTGTTGAAGTATGTTGTCACACGTGTTATCAAAATACAAAAAATGTTATGTTAACCTTAAACAATCCATTGTGTGTAGCCCTTCAAATTTCAAGCCATGTGGATGGTCAAAGAAATGGGTATACAGTGTACTTTAACCTGCTTTTAAGACGACCATACCAAAGTTAAAGTCTGTCAGAAAAATATTTTCTTAGGAATAATTTTAGTGAGAATGTCAGCAAAATATGCTAAGGTTACCACTATTTTCTACTACTAACAAAAGCAAACACTTCTTCATTATTAATGAACTAGGTTTACTAATTTATATAGACAACAACTCTCTTTAAGGAGGCTTACAGCAGTTTTTCTGGACTTAGGATGGAAGTATTGAAATAATATTGTAATCTCGCATACAAGATAAACTTCAATCTCCTTCATACTACATCATCATTTCAACATACGATCAAAGATAATGTTCTCATTGGTTCCAAGCGACAGATATTACCATAGCAATGGAAGCGCATAGCCTCTCATTTTGAAAATTGTCGGTTATCTTGAAATCTAGTCAGACACTATATTTTAACTGTTTGCAAACATAAATATTTTAAAATCGGAGACACCACAAAGCTCAATATACACTGTACATTTAGAACGTTCTGCTATGAGGAAAGACCTTTCACAGAAAAGACAAAGTGTCAAGTTTTATTTTGCAGAGATGTTGGTGAAAAATGTGGGAATAAAAAAAATTACCCCGTAAAAATTTGATTCATTATTTACTTGAAAATGCTCTTACAGATTTTTTTTTTATAATTTCGCCTTCAAATTGTCTAGATTGAGTAGGTTAAATCCCTAAAGTTTCGTTATAAAGCGTCTGACTAGATTTAGAGATAATCGACAAATATGTTTAAAATGAGAGGCTCTTAACTTCTGTTGCTATGGTAAAAATTGTTGCTTGGAAACCTATGAGTAAATTAACTTTCATCATATGTTGAAATGGTGATGCATTATGAAGGATATCAAAGTTTATCTAGTATGTGATACTTCCACGCTAAGTCCAGAAAAACTGCTGCAAGCCTCCTTAAAAGATGGTAAAATGCTGAGCGTACAATTATTGGGTTATGAATGCACACAGAAAATAATTTGTTCAATAGGAGAGGAGCATGAGAGTCACTTGATGTGACAACTGAGAGCAACAGTAGCTTCTCAAGTGCTTAGCAAACCTCCAGTGCATCCATGGCTCAATAGTGCACACTGAGCTGGATGTCAGGTGTGACGTACAGTTAGCATTATCTTTAACATGAAAGGTATCTCTTGTAGAAAATCGGTGTCAAGGTAGAAAAATCATGTGAAGAACTTCCACTTTTTTGTGCACTGATTACTTGCACTATGTCACTACTAAACACTGAATTATCAAATCAGTCACTTCCAGATATCACTTCCACATCATCATCACTGTCTTCCACATCCTCCTTGTCATCTGCCTCCTCTTCTTCACTTTCTGAAAAATCTTGTCCGGATATACATTTCATCATGTTTTCATGATTTTTTCCCTCTTCATCTGAGGACATTGTCTCATCCTCCTCATCCTCTTGATCATCTTGCTCCTCAGAAGATAGAATTTCCTCCAATATGTCAAGGAAGGGAGAAGCAATTCTGTACAAAAGAGACAAATTTCCCTGTCAATTTGAAAATAAAGGTTTCTTTCCCTGATAACTTACTGTGAAGGAAATTACAGTATTGCTCTATGAAGTTAAGTTAAAAGATTTACATCAATTCTGTGAAGCATTACAGTCAAAATGACTGAAGCATTTTGCATAATTATTAATTTTGATTAATACTAATCTGAATTCATGCAGTGGTGCTTTTATTTTTGCATCAAAGATTCCAGTTCTCAGCTCAATTATACATCCATTCAACACTCAATATGGCTAAAGTTCCATATTTGGTGATTGATTGGCATAATATTGATTTATCAATATTTCCCTTAGTAGTTAATTTCATTAGTTATTACATTTCATTCTTTCGCCTCATCTTGAAATTTTAATATATTGTGGCTGCAAAGCCCTGTAAAGGGAGCTTCAAATTATGTATGTATGTATGTATGTATGTATGTATGTATGTATGTATGTATGTATGTATGTATGTATGTATGTATGTATGTATAATGACAAAGTATCTCTTTCCATCACTGTGAACACTAAATCAAAGCAAACATTTGAGAGAATTGACCAAAACTAAAAGTATTTTACTTGAAAACTTTTTATTTCAAACCAGCGTTAGAATTGACTTGAATTTGAAACACGACTCATGGCTATACTTATATATTGGGATACTCTGGACGTTCAAATTAAATCAAAATTTGTTACAGTCATGATTAGAAAACCCTGTATTTTTTTTATGAAATCACTTTTAAGCTTCCAGATTTACGTAATGTTTAATAAATGAGCAGGAGTGTTTTATAAAACAAAACAGACACTCATTAAACATTAAAGTCTTTTGTATTTCCTTCATTATTATTAATGCTTTGAATATTCCATAACATGGAAAGCCATGTTACATTACCTTTTACATTAATCTCCTTCTTCAGGAGATATCATTGCCATAAGTTAGCATCCAAATTAGGCCAGTTACTAAAAAATACAACTGTAAAATGGCCTATTGTAACTTGGTGTTTGAACTTCAGAGTTCATATGTGTATTTAAAGGTGCAGTAAAAGTTATCATTTGTACAAATCCTGTTTTAATACTTTCTCAAACTGCGGTGTAAATAGACCAAAAAGGACTATTCTGTGAGTGAGGCTATTCAAAGGCAATTAACTTGTTTTGTTTGATCAGGAATTATTCATTGTTACATGCCACATAATTTCCCTCTTCTGTTTATTTTAAAACAACTTGAGAATGTACACAGATAGCCCACTTTGAAAAAGAGTGATGGCCTGGGTCGAGAGTAGCTGCCCAAGCGATTGTGGGAAGGTTTGGGGGGACGTTGGCTATTATCTTCGCATTTTTGCGTCCCCCCAAACAATCCCACAATCACTTGGGCAGTTACTCTCGACCCAGGCCATCACTCATTTTCAAAGTGGGCTATTCTGCTTCATTTCTGTGTGTATTAGCCTTAAAACTTATTCACCCTCGAGTCAGAATTTGAACTATATATGTTTACAAAATGTGGATGTTCATGTTTGCCTCTGTGATACTGGTTTTAACTATAGTTTTCTATGCTGTCTGTTACAATCAAAATAGACCTTTTATAGCTATCATTGTTTGCAACTTGTACATCATGTATCCCACCAATTTAATTTTACATTATTACGATTATCTCAGGGGTTTGAACATCCACATTTTGTGGTCTGACACCGGTTGTCCATCGTGGTGCTCTTTTATCATCTCCGCTCTTGCGTCTTGTGTATACAGTTCAAAACTGTTGGACTTCCTGAAAGATAAAATGGAACACAATAAAGTCAATTTCACTGATTTCAGCTATAAAAGGCAAAACTAGAGTAAAGCAAAGTAGCTATCAGTCAGTTATACTATGGCAGGTGTAATCCTAGCATTTTGATTGGTCTTGAGAATTTTGTAATTAGAGTATAGATGCACAAATGACATCATAAGGATGTTAAAATCTACATCATCTCACATACCATCTGCCTGCCCTTTTGATTGAGCTGTCATTGGCCCCACACCTTGCGGCCCATCGGGCTGCAGACCGTCTAATGCTGTGTGTGGTGTACTCTTTGCCAAAAAGAGTCTTTGACATCTGAAACAATATAAAAGTATGCTGCCATCAATAAAATAATGATATCCAGAACAATTACTGCAAGTACACTGTCCCAGAGAAAATAAATTTGGTGCCATAGGTTGCATCCCAATGTACATCACCTATCCCTTCAGCTTCTAAGAACTTACATCCTACTCCCATTCTTCTTTTACATGCAGCTGTCATTTTTATTCATTCACTTGGCACAAAATTCTTTTTAATTTAATTGCACCACCCTCTCTAAACTCAGTCATCATTGAAGTCTGTTTTAACGATTAAGAACAAAAATAAGACACATACCTCTAAAAAAGTTTTCCGGTATGATGTAACACCACGAGCACAGTTAGGGAGAACTGCTCTGTTGTTCTTGGCAACTCGGGGAAATATATAATTTTGACCTTTTTTAATTCCTGTACATAAAAGAACAAAAACATTATTGCTTAATTACTAAGCCTAATATGGAATTTTTGGGGTGGAAGGGGTGGGGGGCAGGCACTCTTAACATTTATGGTAGTACATTTCATCATGACAATATACTAGCTATTACACTGTAATAGAAGAAGTCTGCCAGCTAATTTCCTTATTGGTTTACTCACTATATTAGACTATTGATCGATCTATATACAAAATCCTTTTAATACAGGTTAGCCCGTACAGGAATTATCATAAATTAGAAACCTGTTTTAAAAAACTGTAACAAACACATAAATTCAACAAACCTGTTATTAGCAACCACACTAAAAGGGCAGAAACTGGGCATAGCTCATGGTTTAAAGTGTTGGCCCAAAGAGAAAGTGTCACACCTGAAAATAGATTACGGTAAAAATAAGATATGGGTTTACTTACGAAAAACACATGTATATTTTTGTGGTTGTGCTTAAAGTGAATTAAAATATCGGGTGTTTACCATTTGTCAGAAAAAAAAAATGGAAATTTTGGTTTGAATTAAAATGGAACCTTCCGGTAATTTTCTGGAAAATCTTTTCAAAAACTAATTGTGGACAACCTCCAGAGGTAGTCCTTTTTTCCGTTTGGGACAGAATTTCGGAAATTTGCTTACCATTTACGTGAATCATTCTGTTTCCAGGTCGTTTCTCAGCGAGTGCTCAGGATGGAACACCTGGCAGTAAATTGTGGCGCAACCCAGGTGGAAATCTTATTAAGATCTTGTAAGATCTTGCAAGATCTTGTAAGAATCTTGTAAGAATGAAAATAACACTAAGATCTTAATAAGATATTGTTAAGATTTGTTGAGATTTCAGATCTTAATAAGATCTTACGACACTTCTTAACAAAATCTTAATACAAACTATACAATCTTCAGCATTTTAAGATCTTAAAAGTTCTTACAAGATCTTACTAAATTCTTGTAAGATACTTCTAAGAATCTTGAAAAAATCCTCAACCTAACAATCAATAAGATCTTAAAAAATTTTAATAAGATCTTATCCATTTTTTAATATTTTCTTATTCAGATCTTATCAAAATTTGTGACAAGATCTAATAAGAATTCTTGTTAAGATCTTAAGAATTAACTTACAAGAATCTTGTTAAGATCTTACTATGAGTTAAAAATAAGATCTTAAACAGATTTTGATAAGATCTTACCTATTTCTTAATGTTTTCTTAACAAGATCTTAATCAAAATTTGTACCAAAATCTTACAACCATTCTGAGAAGATCTTACTACCTTACAATTATCTTGGTAAGATCTTAGCACGAATACCGGTAATTAAGAAAAAGATCTTTCAAAACCAGTTTTTATGAAGATCTAGTTTAAAAAAAAACCTTCTGTTATCTCAATTCTTTATTAAGACCTCATAATATCCTACAAGAATCTTCACAGGATCTACATGTACGAATAAATGCCAGCAAGATTCTCTGTGATAATCTCTTTCTTCAGTGTCCTAAGTTGATAAACGCTATGTAGACATGTGTGTTTCCAAAAAAGGCTTAAAAGATATGACTGTCAAGACTTACAGTTTGCAGTTTACAGATTGTATTCGCATAAAAAAAAAAATTAATGCACCGTCCAACACTGAAACGCATTTGTGAAAACACTAATACTACAAACCTTCTTTGATGAATCTAAACTCCATTTAATGCCAAAAAGAACAACAGTGCTTTGAATCATAATTCCTACGATTTTCATGTACAACACTAGCTTTTAAAATGGGCAAGAAAACGTGGATAAACGTGGGCCAGAATCACACTGAATCACAGCAACACAGGCAACACCGGCAGCCATCTTGGATTTCATTCAGACTGGGAAGACTGGGCACCATTTTGGTCAGCAGATATGCCACTGCAGGCTCGGAGAAAGACCGTTTCATGTTAGATTTTAGGCGGGATACAAGTTTTCAGCACACATTTCCTCTGGATTTTACCTCTGTTAAAGCTAAAAAATGATGGCTTCAAGCAGCAAACTGTGGACAATCGTTTTTTACAAAGAGGTAAGTTTCGACACCAATCATTTTGTGAAAGACTGCATGAAAATGTGTGATCATCCACGCAAATTGCAGACAACATGGATCCATGCAGACAACGAGCATGAATATGTGCTTCTTGAAGATTGTTGAGGTGGTCATTCCCCATTTAGTTTTTATACAAAGCCTTTGAAAACTTTTTTATGGAGTAATTTGTAGCCAGGTTAATATCATGACAGTCTTGGTATAAGCTGAAAACGTGAGTGATCGATCTTGATTTGGCGTGAAGATCAGTTTATGATCTTCGTGGAGTGTATGGCTCATTTTACTCAGATCAGGAACTAACGAGATTGTTACGGGTGAAAAGCTCACTGCAACATTGTCTAAAAAGTTAATGACAGCCTAGCCAGTCACTGTGATCACTCAGAAAAACTGACTTAAAGTGCACAATTTTCGGTTTTACTGTAGATTTTCAACTCCATTTTGTAATGTCCAGGTCGAGACTCAACACTGCAACTTCAGAGTCAAGTCACCAAATCCTGCTCAATAAAGTCACTTATATTTATGACTGTTGGAGTCTATTTTGACTGATTTAATTTTGTTGTAAATCGTGACTTCTGCTACTTCTACTCAGGAACTATAATACTAAATAAAATTTTGTAACTTGCATAATGACAGTATTTGATCAGTACTTGATACCATAGTTCATGAGTTGAAAATAGCAAGCAAAATAAAGGGAACACTAAGTAACAATCCTTTTGATCAATGCAATGATGTTTTCTTTTAAAGAGTGACCTATTTCACTGCACGCACAACTACAATGTAAGTTGCACTGCCCAGACATACATCTGTACAGTTAACAATGAAATAATCATTATAATAATCTTTTTGTATTTGAGCATGGAATTTTCTTTTTACATCAAAGCCACATGTAAATTTAGACTTGGGTTTCCTATGAACAAGGCAGCCAGTGCTGAGTTGTCTGCATGTGCTACTACAAAACACTGTGTACTCTGGTCAAGGCATAAGTTAACATGACTGTCTTATTTTCCTGTACAGGTCCCTCTAGCCCTGGAGGTGCAGCTGAATGAAATGTGGGAGAAGATTAATTTTTCAATATTTTATTAATTTTATAAGTTGGAGCTGGCAAGCAACACTTGCAAAGTGAAAGCATCCGTGGTATTTTTCTGAGCCAACAAATTATGAAAGTGCATGTTTAGAGCCAGTTGAACTGAGTGAGCATCTGTGAGTTAAATGCAGACCTTGTGAGAAAAAAAAAGGGTTTATTTTTATTTTTTAATGTTAATTTACTTATTTTAGCTCATTTTTTTTATGCAAGATTCACTTTATTTCTTGAAGTCAAAAATCAACGAAGTGCTTGTATTTTAAAGGTAGTGAATTTTGACCCAAAATTGTGGTACCTTAATGACTCTGCCTCTTTGATCTCTGTGTAAATTTTCTGGGACACAATCAAACCAAATTGAGTTTAATAGGTTCACTTATTAATTTTTGAGTAAAACTCAGTTTCCAGTTCAGTTTATTGCATGATTTGTAAATAAAGGGGACAAAAAATTATCATTAAATGAAATAACAGGTTTTCTATAGATCATATAAACGGTTTTTTGAAGTCTTTGTTATAGTAATTTCACAATTTTATGGTGTGAGACCTTCTAATAAACTGTTTGTCAAATCTTGATTTTGTGTCCTATAATACCTCTTATGATGTCTTAAGCTTGAGATTGATTATTATATCTTGACTATCGACTTTAAGTTCCTTACTAAGATTCTTATCAGATTTTGCTAAGATCTTGTAAGATCTTACTGTAATCTTACCAAGATCTTGTAAGAATCTTACAAGAATCTTGTAAGAATCTTGTAAGAATCTTACAAGATCTTGTAAGAATCTTGTAAGAATCTTAACTAAGATAAGATCTTGTTAAGAAACTTAATAAGAATCTTACCAAGATCTTGTAAGAAACCTGTAAGAATCTTACAAGGTCTTGTAAGATCTTGACTATCAACTGCAAGTTCCTTACTGAGATTCTTATCAGATTTTACTAAGATCTTGTAAGATCTTACTGTACACCACATAATCATACCAAGATCTTGTAAGAATCTTACAAGAATCTTGTAAGAATCTTGTAAGAATCTTACAAGATCTTGTAAGAATCTTGTAAGAATCTTAACTAAGAAGTAAGATAAGATCTTGTTAAGAAACTTAATAAGAATCTTAATAAGATCTTAATAAGATTTCCACCTGGGAAATCTCATACAGTTAGTTGATAAATTCGGAAAATCGTTTCCCATCATTCAACGGTCATTCCATCCAGATTTTTCTGACAAATGGTAAGCACCCATCACTTTGATCAAATTTCCATCAAGCAAACTTGACAGTTTTTAAGGTTACCTTAGCTATAGCTAGTTTAACCTAGAAGCTTTAATTTCATATGTAGGTTAGGGTATCTACAATTAATATCAATAAACTGGATGCGCTACATCGCTTGGACACAAGACGCCTCTTCAGGTATACGGTAACCTTAAACAATGCTGCCCACAAGTAAATGTGTTAAAGATGTCCTTCCAAATAAATCAGGTGGGGTTTCATATATGGACTGGCACAGGGTAAATTGACTGGCAGCTAGTTAACTGTCTTTTTTAACTGTAGCATAACAAGTCACCTTTTGCCTTTTTGTCTGCCTTCGACCATGGTATTTTCACCTCGATTCTTTGTGGCATTCTACCAGAATCAGCTGAATATAACAATATAACAAGAATATTTAAATAAAATAAAATATTTAAAGTTTGTTTTTTAGCATGAGTTTATTTTCTGAAAAAGTAAGAACGTTGTGCATTTTTTTTTCTTTTAGTTAAAATCTTGCATCATCACTTAAGGATATGTGCACTAATTGTTTGTGTGCTAACTATGAATGGCTTTCATGTCACATGTACACCACATTACTATCGGCCTATTGGTGTGTCTACCAATGTGACGTGATGGAGAGCATTATTACACTCCAATTTACCTCTTTGTTAGAGGAGTGTTAAACCTTAAATGCACATCTGATGACCAGTGGATTTTCCCCTTTGTCTTGTATAAATCTCCATCTTCTCTCAGTGTTTTCGATTCTTATTGAAGTGCTTACTTCTAATTTTGTCTTACACGTTTCCAGTGTTTTCAACCCTAAAAGTGCTTACTTTTAGGGTTGAGGCAAGGTTGAAATTTTCATTAACCTGACTATCATTCTAAATATAGTTTGAATTTTCAAAAAACTGTACAAACCTGCATAGTTCGGAGGAAGTTTTAAATGTCGCAGTTTGAGGCGCAGTGGCTCCTCCCCTCGGAGGAAAAGGGCAAATGAAAACAGGGTGACTGTCCATAGCCATAACCCTCGCATACCCTAGTCAGAACAAATGGCAACAAGAATTACAATATTATAGTGAAATGGAAGAGTGGCTAAATTGTCCATACAGTACATAACCTAACAACAATAACAATATAGTATTAACAGATCATTGGTTTAAATTAATACTGATAAAACAAGCCATACACGACATAAGAAATAAATTGACTTCTGTCATTTATACAATACAGTCGACTCCCGATAACTCAAACCCTTGCTAACTCAAACTTCATGCTAAATCGAACCAATTTTCCTTTCCTTTCAGGTCATTTTCTATATAATTTTACCCTCGATAACTCGAACTCCTGATAACTCGAACCTTTTTCAATTGCCCTTGAAGGTTCAAGTTATCGGGAGTCAACTGTAGTTGTATAGCCTTGAGTACTGTATTTTATAGCTGTGTCAACACGAGGAAAGCTATTTCTACCATTTATTCTAATATCTGGTCACGATTGTTGTATTCTGATGCATAATTGTAAAAGAAGACATAAATACCTCTACTGTCTTCAAACAGTACTGACGCATTCTTGTCAATTGATGGAGAGTGAATGGAGGGGCCTTTTTAGGCTCATACGCCACCCTCCCCTGACGTGTGTCTTTCCTTGTAGGGCGAGATGATCTCCTCACAAGCTGCTTTATGGTCTGTTTCACAGCTAAAGAACGTGCAGACAATGATGAGTTATATAATAGGTGTTGTTAGTGATAAGCTGTTGATTGGTAACAAAGACAAAAGAGAAAGATTAAAAGAAAGAAGAAACTACAATAAACGCAATAAAGAATCCACTGTCATTATATTCTTAGTTGACAAAAAATAGCATTATCCCTTGCAAAAACAGTCCTATTTTAATCCTATCTCATCTATTTTTATACTTTTCTATTCACACTAAATTATATTTTATTTCTATATTTTACCTGACAAGGAAAATAGAGCATCCATTTTATTCGAGTTTTACTTTTATTTTAAACCTATTTTAAAGTTTAAAGCAAGATTAAACAAGGTGGGGTATTTTTTTCTATATTTTCACAACCAGCTGAAAAATAGCTTATACAACAGGCTATTTACATCCTATTTCAATTTGCTCAGTAAAATAGTAATAAATTAGACTGTTTTATTTCTATTTTTCTGCATAAAAAGGTTGACTATGGCCTGTTCCTTTGGAGAATATGAAGAAAATAGGCTATCATTATCCTGTTTTATCCATGACAACCTTGAACAAATGGCAAAATAAATTTAAACTACTATTTTACACCTATTTTGGAGGTAGATTCTATTCCATTACAAAATATGTATAAAATTATAGTCTATAATTTTTAATTGTTTTTTTTTTCATATGCATGGTTAACCTATCATATTTTATTCCTATTTTATTCGGCAATTCAAACTTGGCTAACAATGTCACAAACCAGAACTTCACTGAACACTGGAATTCATAATTCACAGCTTCTTTGTTATGTTAGTTTTCTAAACCATACATACATAAAGGTACAAATTAAGACACTGAAATGCATTTGTGAAAATACTATTACTTTCAAACCTCCTTCAATGAATCTTGAGCTCATTTAATGACAAAAAGATCAGCAATGCTTTCAATCGTAATTGGTTCAAGTACAATGGAGTCACAGCAACAATGGCAGCCATCTTGGATTTTAGTAAGACAGGGAAGACTGGGCATGAACAAAGCTATTTTGGTCAGCAATCATGCCACTGCAGGCTCGCAGAAAACTGTTTATAAGTTTAGATTTTAGGCGGGATTCAAGTTTACAGGCATCTTTCCCCTGGTTTTTTACTTCTATTAAGCTATAAATGATGGCTTTAAGCAGCACATATAATGGATAACTACTTTAAGAAAGAGGTATGCTTTGATTTATTAATAATTTTGATGAGAAACTGCAAGAAAATGTGTGATTCTATAGATATATATAGTCTGCTTGAGTAGATGTGCTTCTTGAATTTTATGTCTCCAAATTCTAGATTGTTAAGGCAAACATGTTCCTCTAAACTTGATTTTCATTCAAGTTACATGATCAACTCCATGGAGTACATAAGCTTATTATTTTAGACATGCACTATAATACACTATACTTTTGTAGCACCACGAGTTAAATGTATACCCTCATATTTTTAATTCACTCATGATTGTTACGGGGAAGAAGCTCACTGCAATATGTGTCAAAAATCATACTGACAGCCCTAATCAATATGATGAACTCACTTAAAGTGCACAATTTTCTGTTTTACTACAGATTGTGAAGGCCAATACTCAAGACTGCAGCTTCAGAGTCAAGTCACCAAATCCTGATAAATATAAGCCAAGTCATTTATGACTGTCAGACTCCTATGTGTTATTTCATTTGACGTAAGCAGAATGCATACTATTCATGTCGCTTTTAAATCTTTCTTGATGCTGTGTGATTTTGATTAGTGACCACTTGCCTTGATTTCATGCAAGAGCTTTGAATCCCGCTGGCTATAACATTTTTAACATTTCAAATCGCATACACATTTTTCTCTAATTTAAAGCTATTTTCAAGCTATCTTTTAGGTAGTTATGACTTGCTGGTTGGACTATTTTTTGACTGTTTTTTGTTTCAAAATAATTAAGGTTTAAAATAGGCAAAAAATAAATAACTTTAAAATAGTCTTGAAAATAGAGAGAATATAAAAAAAAGCTTAAAAATACATATAAAATGGATATAAAATAAGCACGTTTTTTGTAAGGGAAATCTCAACTTTTGATAAAAATACAAAAACAAATTTAAAGTAAAAATGATGCAAAGTCAGCTACTACTCACACATACTTAAAGTAAGACTGCAAGAGCAAGAAGATATGCATAGAAGCTAGCAAAAAGTGATCAGAGAACATAATAATTTTTGTCAAGTTGTATTGTTACGACACAAGAGCACAATGGCAGAAATTGAATAGCCATTAGGTTAGTTTTAACAAATAAAGCATGCATAGTGTCAAAGACAATCAAGACAAAGACTAAGCCTTGATTCTGTGTCCGAAGAAGTAAAAAAAGCATGCATGTGCATTATGAGCATGTGCATTACCTGGCCATATGTGTAAACCGATTAAAGTAGGCATATATAATAAATAAACAAAGCAACATAACCACCAAGACTTCATTTACCTGGTGAATTCATAGGATTGCCTTTGGCCACAACTTTTTGGGACCCATCTGCTAAAACTTCAACAGATTGGGCATACGGTCCTGTGTGTCCAAATGCATTCAACCAGTAGTTAAAGGCCGCAGCATGGCCTCTAACTACTGGAGGCTTAAGGCCACGGCAGCGGAGTGTTCCCAGCCTCTTGCCTTTTGTCTCACTCAGCATCTCTGAAAAGAAAGTTTTATAGTTTTGTCTTTTAATTTTTTGCCAGTACTAATAAAAAACTCAAGTGAAGCCCGATCCCCCCTAAAATAAAACAAAAAAAAATGTGCCAGTTAGCATAAATACAATCACGAGGGAACCAGTGTAAAATTTTTATAATCACAGGTGCTTGTAAACTAGTGGCAGGATATAACATTTTAACAACTCAACAACACCTCATGTTTGAAAGTTACTTAAGTATAAACTGAACAAGCATTTACCAATTTAAAATAAAAAATAACTGACATAGAAAAAAAGTTAAATGACACTGCACATGCATGTTACTTATGCTTCACAAGTAGCAATCAGGCTTAATTAGTTTTATTTAAACCGTCTTGATGTTGTTTAAAAAATGGCTGTGTTTCCCATAGTTACTTTCATCTCCTTTGAAAATGGGCAATTAAATGTATTAGAGGGAGAAATATAATCATAGAAATTTTAAAGTGTTTTAAGTGTTGTAAAGTTGCCCCAAAATAGGGAATGTTTTTCGAGGGTCAACTAATCTATTGAAGTCTTGGCCAGACCAATTTAGCCTGTTCCAGGCTCTTAGGAGAACTTCATGCGTCTCTCTAGGAGCCTGAATTCTTCAAGCAACCTCAATAGAATTTTGATTGTTCAGACGCCACCATGTAGCCTGGTACAATCTGTAATTATTCAAGGCAGTAAGGCAAAAGTTTTATGACACACAATCCTCAAAAATTAATGGAAGCAAGCTCATAAATTATGGATATAGCCAATTCCAAATTTTGAAGAAAATAATGAAATTCAATTTTGACAATAACAAACAATTTAAAGTCTGTGAGCAGAAAGATGTGACTTCAAGAATGGCAAAGTCATTTATCATGCATGACTGACTGTCCACACAAGGTTGGAAAGTCATTATAATCATTGACTTTGAAACTCCTCTCCGAATGACAGTACTTTAAGACCGATCATGTTTACATTGGACAAAATCACTGTCTAAGAATTATAGTATATAGCGCACTTTTTTTCACCCACGGTATTGTTATCCGTAACTTACACGTACCACCAGAAAGACTCACACTTTCAGGGTAAACACTCAGATATCTGAGCAGCGCTCAATCCCATGAGTACTTAATTTTATAACGCTTAAGCCCCGGCCAAACGATTAAACATTTCATCCATCGTGACGGAAATAAAAAAAAAAGGGCATGTTTGAGCGTTTAGCAGCTTTGACCCAACTTTGCCTTGAAATGGTTTTCCACGTTCAGTTCATTCTCATTTTAAAAAAATTTTTGATCGTTTAGCCACCTCAACCAACAAGCGCACATGGCCGGTTAAAAGCAACCAAATGCACCCACTTAACGTCGAAATTTCAGCGATAATGCGCAAAAATCGTTCTGTGGACTCGCTGCAATTTGTCTTGTGTTTTGTAAAATTGTTGCCTCCTAAGTTTGATTATTTACCCAGGGCTTTACATAAACAAAGACATAACTAAAAGATTACAGCAAAATATATCTTCAATTAAAGTGATTTAAAATACAAGTTTACGACAATTTTATATGTGACAAACACCATACAAACTTTCTACAAAACTCTGCATGCATGGCCATCGGTTGATGCATATAAGCATTTAAAAATGCCAACGATTTGTTGACACGAACGTGTGAAAATCTGCTGTTGAACTTGTGAAAATCTGCTGAATCATGCAGTGGAACATTAATGAATGGGCGATTCAATGCATAAAGCCAAATCATCCAGGCTTTTAAAAGCTACAGCTTAAGCCTTTAACGCGGCCGAAATCGTTTGTTTCTGCGGTCCGCACCTCGGACGGTCGAGCTAGTTTACAGATCAAGGACAGTATACAACAATAATTGACGAAATATAACGTAGGTTAATTCAGTAGATTCTGTGCACAAAACTTAAAATGATGTCTCCATTTGGAAAACTATGTTTCAAGATTTTTCGGGGTTATCTCGCTACACTTCCTTTACACAGGCAGGCGAGATTTCACACACACCATACAGCGTCAAGCTGTATGGCTTGGCTTGAGAAAAATTCTCACTATCTTACAAGCTGCAATAAATAACACAAGCTTAAATTGAATACCAACTTACGCATATAAGTCTGGATTGTTGCCGCCAAAAAAGGTCTTTTGTTGGGGCCAAACAACACGGCACCATCGCCATTACTTTCTGCAAACTTCTCTAACGCCATGAGCCGGAGCTCGTAGGTCCGACTCGTTTTTTCGTCATGGGCCTGTGTTTCGTTTTCTGCTGCAAGCCGTGCGCCCGCAGCAAGATTTGAAGCAAGCAAGCTCCCTATATCCTCCTCGTTGCCACAGCTCTGAATGTACCGTAGTACGTTGGGACTACGACCCTTGTAGTTTTTTCTGCTCGTACGCGTAGGCGGCATGTTGAGCTTGTAACCCTGCGAGCTTGTCGCACGGAACTAATGCAACGTGAGAATGCATCGTGAGATTATCGATTGGCGCATGTGTCAAGAGTATAGAAATTTGATTGGTTCATTCTTGCAGGATTCCTACAACCCCCCGCTTGCTTTCCTGCAGATTCCTACCAAAGGAATAAACGCCCATTATTATTACACCAGAGAAACAGTCAGGAACTGTAAACAAAACGGCGAGCATGATAGTTTGCTGTTCTTTTAAGTCGATATTTGGTGGACCATGTTCGTTTACTCGCAGAGACAGAACAAGGTCCAGCGAGATAGTACCTCTGCTGTCCTGAGTGTGTCATTTCAGTTATGGTTTTCAAGATGTAGGGAACGAGGGCCATGTTTACAACGCCAGAAAACATCAAGACAATGACGATTTGGGCTTAGCTGTTGAGAAACATTTATCACCGAAGACACTTATCGGGCCCGGTTAAGTTACCGGGTCTTTCGAGAAACGGGCCCCAGGGCTTATAAGCCGCGGCAGTTTACGGTATTCCTGGATAAATAGGAGGGAAGGTAGACACAGAAATATCAAAAATGTAGGAGCCGTAGCATGTCCTTATTGCTACTTCGGCCGTCAAATTTGGTCAGTACGTTTGCTAATTAAGTCCCACACCTGATAGAGAGGAAAGGACTTGTTTCTGGAGAGAAACGAAAAAGAACTAAAACAAAATATTGTGTCAACAATATTAAGTCACGAATGATTTTACTTTGTTGGTCTTCGAATATAACTGATGATGTGCCCGTTTCTGAGGTATTTATTCCACGTGCGAAAGTATGGAATCAAACGGACATTACTTACGAAAACTAGCCCCTTAAAATCGTCTGTATCCCCATTGAAATATACATTGAGACATTGCGGAAACATATAAATCTTTATGGTGACACTTCTGGTTCATGGTTGTCACGCAACAGTGTAGCTTGCGAGTTGTTTATTAAAAAAAAAAAAAAGAAGGAAATGTTTATTAATTCGTAAACTGGATTGTTCTTTTACTCAGAAGGTATAAGTACAGAAATAACTCCAGTGTGGGTTAATGAAGAATTCGATGCTAAATTCTTGTTAAAAAACGTGCATGAAATGATCATGAAATACTGAAAACCTCGTCGTCGACACACTAATATGCTTGTATCGAGCAGGAATAGATGAAGAAGATGGCCAAAACTTATGTTTGATTTTTCATTTAGGTATCAGCTTAGTTTCCGTACCTTTGTGTCTCAAATTGACGCACGTTTTTGATTCTCTTTTGGCTTTTTCGCCGGGTATGTCACGCCATTGTTTACAATGCGAATGCCAGATTTTCGACAGGGTAGGTGATAAATTCGAGGCCCTGCGGGTCACTTAAAATAATTTACCCAAACTTTTGTTTTGATGTCATGATTGATAAGTACACAGTGAAGCCATAGAAGGTTATTTTATGATAATCTAAGTTATCGCCCATGGGTAAAATTGCCGGTATTTCAGTTCGAAAATTTGGTTGTGAAAAATTTGCATTTATAGCATGTTGTTCTAGATCTGTTTTGGGCATAAACTGGTAACCTACGTTTTGAATGTTTTTTTCTGTAGAACAGAAGACGAAGACCTAGAAAAGATATAGATGTTATTTCACGATCCGTGACTGGCTGTGGATTGATACGCGGCCGGTCAAAGTTAAGGAAAATTCCGCCCGACCAGAAGCGAATTTTGAACTCAACCGAACTAAAAATCGTTTTTCGCTTGTTTTAATACGCGTAAGGAAGCCGTATTTGGAAAAACTAACTGCAGCACGTTTCGTTTCTTACTAAGGCCTACCTATGAGCAAAATATGAGCTAAATCGATTTTTTGACTTGTGCCACCAAAAGTTGATTTCGGTCGATATTTGTGGAAAGCCGCTCTCAATACCTTCTCCACACCACGTTCATAAGAAATGTATGGGGACAAGTTAGGAGAGTTTGTTTTTTGATATTATGGGTTAAAGGGTGAAAAGTGGCTATTTAAGGCTCATTTTTGAGCTTAGGGTTAAAGCGTTAAATTTGGAGCTTAGGCCACGTAGGACAAAATGATTGAAAGCGAAATTCATAGGCCTTATCACGGTTTTGGACACCATTTTGACGGGTAGGCAAACAGGCTTGAAATAACAGTGTTTGTATGGAAATCCGATGTCAAATAATTTTCCTAAAACATCGCTTCTGAAAAATTCATGAATTGGAAACTTTTGGCACTAGGAAAAGGATTTTAAGAACAAAATTGGAGGGATGTAGCTGTGACAGAAAGCGTCCAGTCGTGTTTTGAACTTTCCATACATTTCCCTGTATTTTTTCCCGCGAACTATTTTTAGTAGCAGTTCACAGCTGGTTCGCTATACAGACAAATGTATGGAAAGTTCAAAACACGACTGGACGCTTTCTGTCACAGCTACATCCCTCCAATTTTGTTCTTAAAATTCTTATCGAAATCGGTTAAATTTGAAAAATTTCGAAAATTAGAACAAATGTCTGAAACACGTGAATCCTTCTGTAGTACAACCGAGTTTTAGAGCGTTACGACAGCGAAAATTGAAAACGTCGGCCCGACGTTTTCAAATTTGAACCCATTTTTATTTCGGTCATCTGCCGGCGAAAATATCCCTGGATATGAAAGAAATGTGATGGTATATTTCAGCCACGTTCGACATTCGACATTTAAATCCTAGCAGTATGCAGGATGTTTGTCCGATGAACCTAGTTTAATGGCCTTAGCTCCCACGAGTCTCCTGTAGCTCAGTGGTAGAGCATCCGAACTAGTAATCGGAAGGTCTTAGGTTCGACTCCTGATAGGAGCACTCGGATTTCTTTTTTCCGAGTATGCCTGCGTCACTTTCTAGAATAATCATCATTTTCTTTTTTTTTTTTTTTTTTTTTTTAATCCCTGGATAGTCCAAGTTCTTGCATTCTGATAGTCTTGAATTGAAATTTTGGTCATTATATCTTGGCTGCTATCACCAGAATAGCGTCTTTTCGATTTTCAATGTGTTACTAAAATAGCGTGATACTGTCCCTTTAAATATTTACGTGTGAAAAACGCAAAAGCCAATTTTCATTGAAATCAAAGTCGAGCGAAAGGAAATTAACCCATTCGTATGCCGTAGACCGGCTGTCTTTCACATGGTATACTTAAAACATAAGTTTTAATCTCGCAACTTTTTTCTTTTTTTTTTTTTTGTTGAAATAATACAACAGTCCTGACCAGAGTACCCCATGCACCTAAGGTCTCTTCAGTCAGCGGAGAACATTTTTCACTCGGTAACGATACCTTGCCTGACGACAAGACAGGGAGGGAGGGGAACTGCTGACCCCTAAGCCATATGAGGCAGCCCCTTTCGCAACCAGCTACTCAATATCTGACTGAATTGCACTGTCATTCATGCACATATAGCTGTGAACAGGTGTATTCCATGTGGTACGTTTTGAGGTTTGAGCATGCGTACGTGCTAAAACTCATATAACGAAGTTTTGGAAGACCGCTTTTATGGAAAACTGAAGTTGCATACTGCTGATTAGATTTCTTAAATCTCGCTGCTTTAATGCTGGAAATCGAGTAAGATTATTTCAAGACAGTATTCCCAAGTCTTTAAAGGTAACAATTCTGCTATTTTTAAAAAAGTGACTTTTTATTTTAAGAGCGGCTTTCCACAAATATCGACCAAGTGGTGGCACGAGTCAAAAAATCGATTTCGTTCATATTTTTCTCATAGGTAGTCGCTAATGAGAAACAAACTGAGCTGTAGTTAGTTTTTCAAAATACCGCTTCCTTTCGAGTAAATATGCGAAAAACGATTTTGTCTCAATTGAGCTCAAAGTCCGCTTTTGGCGGGATGGAATTTTCCTTAACTTTCGACGGCTCGCGTATCGATCCGCAGACCGTTACTAACCTTCAAATGACATTTATTGCTTTATTAGGTCTTCCTCTTCTGTTTCGCGGGAAAACATTTAAAACCTAAGTTACTTTTACGTCCGAAATAGGTTTAGAAGAACATGCTATAAATGCAAATTTTCAGCAACCACATTTTAGCACTAAAACATTGCCAATTTTACCCATGGGCGATAACTTAGATTTCCCTATAATGACTTTCTATGGCTTCACTTTATACCTATTTATCATAATATAAAAACAAAGCTCTGGGTAAATGAAAATAAATGACCCGCTAGGCTTCAGATTTATCAGCATTTTCTTGAGATTTGGCGATCGAAGCGCAAAAAAGATAGCGTGACAGACTGTCACGGGTACAAATAGTTTTTCCTATTAGAAAAAAATGAAGCGACATTTTTAAAAGGAAGCATTTTTCATTTGCAGTAGAAAAATCTTTGGATCGAAAGTCCGGTAGCGTTACTGACCAATATATATTGCGGCTGCTTTTTATAGATGGAAATTCCAGAGTATCCGTTCGCTCTGATGCGGAGTCCAATTCGTTATTGTGGCTGAATATTATTGTGTTAAAACAAATAATTGGAAAATTTCTTTTCCTCTTTCTTTATCACTGCCATGGATAAATTAAACTAGAAATAGTTTAAACGCAGCAGATTTGAACTACATTAATCTGATTAAAAGTTTCGACTGTTATGTTGAACTGCATCGTTTGCGTGAAATATACGTGAAAAAGCACACGCACACAACGACGACCGTGACAACAACAACAACAACAAAACGACAGAAATCTGAACGTTTAAGGGAAAAAGTAATAACAATAAAAACCGTGAAAATTTAATGAAACCAAGATAGTGGTCAATACTCGTGTTATTAATAATGTTATTTTGCTGCGCTTTTTGATCCTGAAATATTCTTTGTGTGAGGATGAACGTAATTAACTAATTAGATTATTGAACGTCGCAGTTTCAGACCTATGAATAAATTGAATTATTATTACACCAGAGAAACAGTCAGGAACTGTAAACAAAACGGCGAGCATGATAGTTTGCTGTTCTTTTAAGTCGATATTTGGTGGGCCATGTTCGTTTACTCGCAGAGACAGAACAAGGTCCAGCGAGATAGTACCTCTGCTGTCCTGAGTGTGTCATTTCAGTTATGGTTTTCAAGATGTAGGGAACGAGGGCCATGTTTACAACGCCAGAAAACATCAAGACAATGACGATTTGGGCTTAGCTGTTGAGAAACATTTATCACCGAAGACACTTATCGGGCCCGGTTAAGTTACCGGGGCTTTCGAGAAACGGGCCCCAGGGCTTATAAGCCGCGGCAGTTTACGGTATTCCTGGATAAATAGGAGGGAAGGTAGACACAGAAATATCAAAAATGTAGGAGCCGTAGCAAGTCCTTATTGCTACTTCGGCCGTCAAATTTGGTCAGTACGTTTGCTAATTAAGTCCCACACCTGATAGAGAGGAAAGGACTTGTTTCTGGAGAGAAACGAAAAAGAACTAAAACAAAATATTGTGTCAACAATATTAAGTCACGAATGATTTTACTTTGTTGGTCTTCGAATATAACTGATGATGTGCCCGTTTCTGAGGTATTTATTCCACGTGCGAAAGTATGGAATCAAACGGACATTACTTACGAAAACTAGCCCCTTAAAATCGTCTGTATCCCCATTGAAATATACATTGAGACATTGCGGAAACATATAAATCTTTATGGTGACACTTCTGGTTCATGGTTGTCACGCAACAGTGTAGCTTGCGAGTTGTTTATTAAAAAAAAAAAAAAGAAGGAAATGTTTATTAATTCGTAAACTGGATTGTTCTTTTACTCAGAAGGTATAAGTACAGAAATAACTCCAGTGTGGGTTAATGAAGAATTCGATGCTAAATTCTTGTTAAAAAACGTGCATGAAATGATCATGAAATGCTGAAAACCTCGTCGTCGACACACTAATATGCTTGTATCGAGCAGGAATAGATGAAGAAGATGGCCAAAACTTATGTTTGATTTTTCATTTAGGTATCAGCTTAGTTTCCGTACCTTTGTGTCTCAAATTGACGCACGTTTTTGATTCTCTTTTGGCTTTTTCGCCGGGTATGTCACGCCATTGTTTACAATGCGAATGCCAGATTTTCGACAGGGTAGGTGATAAATTCGAGGCCCTGCGGGTCACTTAAAATAATTTACCCAAACTTTTGTTTTGATGTCATGATTGATAAGTACACAGTGAAGCCATAGAAGGTTATTTTATGATAATCTAAGTTATCGCCCATGGGTAAAATTGCCGGTATTTCAGTTCGAAAATTTGGTTGTGAAAAATTTGCATTTATAGCATGTTGTTCTAGATCTGTTTTGGGCATAAACTGGTAACCTACGTTTTGAATGTTTTTTCTGTAGAACAGAAGACGAAGACCTAGAAAAGATATAGATGTTATTTCATGATCCGTGACTGGCTGTGGATTGATACGCGGCCGGTCAAAGTTAAGGAAAATTCCGCCCGACCAGAAGCGAATTTTGAACTCAACCGAACTAAAAATCGTTTTTCGCTTGTTTTAATACGCGTAAGGAAGCCGTATTTGGAAAAACTAACTGCAGCACGTTTCGTTTCTTACTAAGGCCTACCTATGAGCAAAATATGAGCTAAATCGATTTTTTGACTTGTGCCACCAAAAGTTGATTTCGGTCGATATTTGTGGAAAGCCGCTCTCAATACCTTCTCCACACCACGTTCATAAGAAATGTATGGGGACAAGTTAGGAGAGTTTGTTTTTTGATATTATGGGTTAAAGGGTGAAAAGTGGCTATTTAAGGCTCATTTTTGAGCTTAGGGTTAAAGCGTTAAATTTGGAGCTTAGGCCACGTAGGACAAAATGATTGAAAGCGAAATTCATAGGCCTTATCACGGTTTTGGACACCATTTTGACGGGTAGGCAAACAGGCTTGAAATAACAGTGTTTGTATGGAAATCCGATGTCAAATAATTTTCCTAAAACATCGCTTCTGAAAAACTCATGAATTGGAAACTTTTGGCACTAGGAAAAGGATTTTAAGAACAAAATTGGAGGGATGTAGCTGTGACAGAAAGCGTCCAGTCGTGTTTTGAACTTTCCATACATTTCCCTGTATTTTTTCCCGCGAACTATTTTTAGTAGCAGTTCACAGCTGGTTCGCTATACAGACAAATGTATGGAAAGTTCAAAACACGACTGGACGCTTTCTGTCACAGCTACATCCCTCCAATTTTGTTCTTAAAATTCTTATCGAAATCGGTTAAATTTGAAAAATTTCGAAAATTAGAACAAATGTCTGAAACACGTGAATCCTTCTGTAGTACAACCGAGTTTTAGAGCGTTACGACAGCGAAAATTGAAAACGTCGGCCCGACGTTTTCAAATTTGAACCCATTTTTATTTCGGTCATCTGCCGGCGAAAATATCCCTGGATATGAAAGAAATGTGATGGTATATTTCAGCCACGTTCGACATTCGACATTTAAATCCTAGCAGTATGCAGGATGTTTGTCCGATGAACCTAGTTTAATGGCCTTAGCTCCCACGAGTCTCCTGTAGCTCAGTGGTAGAGCATCCGAACTAGTAATCGGAAGGTCTTAGGTTCGACTCCTGATAGGAGCACTCGGATTTCTTTTTTCCGAGTATGCCTGCGTCACTTTCTAGAATAATCATCATTTTCTTTTTTTTTTTTTTTTTTTTTTTTAATCCCTGGATAGTCCAAGTTCTTGCATTCTGATAGTCTTGAATTGAAATTTTGGTCATTATATCTTGGCTGCTATCACCAGAATAGCGTCTTTTCGATTTTCAATGTGTTACTAAAATAGCGTGATACTGTCCCTTTAAATATTTACGTGTGAAAAACGCAAAAGCCAATTTTCATTGAAATCAAAGTCGAGCGAAAGGAAATTAACCCATTCGTATGCCGTAGACCGGCTGTCTTTCACATGGTATACTTAAAACATAAGTTTTAATCTCGCAACTTTTTTCTTTTTTTTTTTTTTTGTTGAAATAATACAACAGTCCTGACCAGAGTACCCCATGCACCTAAGGTCTCTTCAGTCAGCGGAGAACATTTTTCACTCGGTAACGATACCTTGCCTGACGACAACACTGCGTGAAAGCAAAAATATTCTAGTGTATTCCAGACTCGAATACGTGATTGTGACGCAATAGAAACCTAGAGTATTCAAGACGCACACAATACGTGATGTACACCTGGAATATTCGTATCGAATATGGTGGAATACGCTCCGTTCATAATCGTTCGTGGATTTTCGTTAAAATATACCTCACATTTGTCGTACTCCTAGAGTATGATGGCAAACCCTTAAATAAAAGAATTTTATGACAGAAGGTGGGGTGTATAGCATTCTCTTGGAAGCAAAATTTGGACTGAATTCAAAGTATGTGCGATATGCGTGCGATTGTATACGTTTCACGCCAAAGCAAAAGATTTCTAGAGTATTCATGGCGTGCACAACCGTGACGTACACCTGGAAAATTCTTATCGAATATGGGCATATTGCCGTCCTGAGCACGACCGTGTATTCGTTTGTCGACCATAAGAGTTATTGTACTTTTTTGGTTATGTTGTCGGCCCAGCGTATGAGCATGCTTTGTCAAGAGTTACATAAATTCCAATTCCCGTCGTTCGGTTTTGACCGACGTTTACAGGGTAATCACTACTCAAGCCAAATCAACCGATCGAAAGCTGTAGAAAGGCATTTTTAAGTACCCTATGGTGTTTGAAGTCTGTTAAAAGTGATGTTTTCGTTAGGTAGAAG
>NW_028145796.1:85000-126157 GCF_977016875.1 Pavona decussata
AAAATATATGATTGAAAGCAGAAATAAAGCTTACCGGTAGTTTCGCTACAAAGACATTTCTCCTACACCGCAGTTCAGACGATTCGCTAATATTTGAACTCAATTTGCTTCTTATGCAAACACTGTGAAACGTAGAAACAGCTAAGATAATTTTTCACACGACTGGACACCGAAGTAAACAATTAAATGATTCTTCGACTTCAGAGGTATTCGTTGACGTTTGGCTTTCCCTGGACAAGTCCATCAGTAAATTCTCCATGGTATCAAGAAAATGAGTGTTCCAATATGACATTAGGTCTATAATCACTATAATAGTTTTGACTGGCAAACACTTCGACTCGACAAGGTTTGTTTAGATTTTTCAAAGGATGCGCTTCTCAGCGCAAGACTTGCGGATGAAGTGTGATATGCAAATCAGCCACGAAATGGTATCTAATGCGCATGTGCACCAGGTGACTGTGTCCCTTTAACACTTACTTAAGCCTTCAGACTTACATGCATGATGGCTGTTTAATGGCAAAGATGACCAGAGGTAAAGAGAAAAACTTAAAATCAAATGACCCTATCTAAGGAGAGTTTTTGCTTTTGGCTCTCAACCTCTCTTAACCATACATCAGTACAGTATATGGGCATTGGAAAATTTGTTGAATAATACACGTAACACAGCCAGTGAAAATACTTTAAAATAGCAAACAAGCCCTCTGTGATATGTGGGTAAATGAAACGTACTTATGTCTTCCGAGAATGAAAGAAAACAACTCTGTGATGTCCAATACACTTACCTGACTCTGAATGGGATTTATTTTGACAAGGAAAGTGGTCATAATAAGCAGATTTTCCATAGTTTATCCCACAAGTCTTGCAAGTCTTCCTTGCCGCCATTTTCTCTCTCTCAATCGACGACGACGCGTTGCTTTGTAACCAGGCCAACCTGGCTCAACTAAACTATTGTTGCTCCTCCGTTGCTCATTGGCTATCACAACGATTAATATGCAATGCTCATCTGGAAAACAATCAAAAGGTGAGATGATCGTGTCTTCGCGTCACTTTTAAAATTCACTATATTCCACGCGGGAAGGTTACCGAGGAGAACTGTTAAGTTTTTGCTCGTTTTCGCAGCGCTGCTTGAGGTTTGTGACGAATTCCGAGTTTATCGTCGTTGATAAAGGTATGTGTGTTTTTAATTTTTCTACAGTTAATTTCTAATCCTCTCGTCGTGTCATTGTCGTCCATTCCTTTGCGAGTGCCCACCTTTCATTGTCGTGTAGGAGCCCCGACATTGTAGGCTTCGTATAGGACTTATCTTCCTTGCAAAAACTTGTTGGTGATGCCTATGGCTACGCCTTGTTTATTGGGAAAGTGATCAGGGTAAAGTAAGATCATATTTAGCGTTAGATGTTGGCATGATGCACATGTTTACATAAAATTTCACACCTTCCCTCTCCCAACAAAACTTTTGTTGGGTGAGGACAAAACACGGCTTACTATTCCATGGATTACCTAAAATGGAGTACCCTGGAAAATACTTTGGGAATCAAGGAAAACAAACGATTTTTGCGAAATGGAAAGTCGTTTAAATGAACATACCTTGCCACGTATTTGTTGCCAAGCCCGCCATTTTGGAAGGTATCGATAATCCGCTGGCCATCTTATGTGCAGGCTCTACAGCCACCGGTTTATACCGATTTATACTTTTCGGATCGCCACAAAAAAGCCCTCTTTCGTATAATTCTGGCTTAAACTTTCCGTCATCAACATAAAGAGGCCGCATTAAGCCTTTGGGCCTGTTCGTCATGTAATCATTCCATGGTGACAAAGTCGTACTTGTTGTCAAGCACTGAAGCCTGGATTAGGACCAGCGGATTACTGAACCTTCCAAAATGGGGGCCTTGAACAACAACAAATAATTATATCGTTTGAGCTGGGTAAGCTTAAAGTAAATAAAGGTACGTGGCAAGCTACGTACATTTAAGTGATTTGTAGTTTGGAAAAATCCTTTTCCTTGACTTCCAAATTATTTTTCAGGGTACTCCATGGAATAGTACCCCATGTTTTGTCCCCTCCATTGCAACCAAATGAAAATAAACAAAAATAATACCTTTCGCCCATGGATTTTGTCATTGCACTATTGTTATTCCTTTATGTGAACTGGTCCAGAATGCAAATCACATTTTTTGGATGAGATGGCTAAGAATTGAGAATAAGAATTTTTTCTGACAGTTTTGCCACTCAAGCAGTTATGGTAAGATATTAACATGGCACAATATTTCAGAGTTCACCGTCCAAGGAGGGAAGTTCTAAAAGAAAGTTCTCTTTGTTATTTGACGAAAGAAAAGTCAAAGCAATATTGCTTTCTGCTAAATACAATTTGCCATACATAAAATAGCATGCAATTTACTGGTGCTGGACTTGAGATTAACAGTAACAGATTTGAAAATTGTGTTTTCTATTGGCCTCTTTGGCTAACTGAAAAACAGTTTTTCTTATAATCTTTAATTGGCATACAAATTGTCATTTGCAAATGCAAAAACTGAACTTCGCAAGTGGGAATGACAAAAAGGAAGGATATAGTATCTCAAATTTATTTCAATCCACCACTCCAGTACCAACATTTTAAGAGTTTCAATTCAGGATCTTGTGAGCTGTAGTGATGTATGCTAAAATAATTTGTATCAACAAGTTAAAGATTGTTTGGTTGGTGAATTCTGATACATGTATGTCACTAGTTAGTAGGCCACTTGGTTAACAAGTTAATGTAGAGTCCTTGGGTGGGAGCCTACAGTGTAGTGTCACCACATAACTCTCAAGCTCTCAATCTTACAGAGTTTGTTTTCTTTTATATTCAACACAGTCAAAAATGCATGATACTGGATCATTTTTTTCATTGGGGCACTCAAGTAGAAGCTCTAGTAGTGGGAGGTCTACAAGTAATAGTGGCAGCTCCAGGAGAGGCTATTCATCTTCGAGTGGTCTTTCTGATGATCAGACTCCTGTACGGAGGCGTGATACAGTGACAATTACTACTGCTGAAATTGGCAAGGTTTTTGATGCCTTCAATACAGTATCAGCCCAACTTAAACTACAGGGTCAAGCTTTGGACAGTGTAAAAAATTCATTGCAAGACTTAACTGCTGACTTGCAAGAACTGAAAGAGGACCGGAGAGTTCTTCTAGAAAAAGTAGAAAGTCTACAAGAAAATAATGCTGTAGATGATGGAAAAATTCCGCCGGAAATTTCAGTAAGTTTAAAAAATTATAATTATGGTTATTTTCACTGGTAGTTAACTTGATATTTGATTTTCATTTTTGAAGTATGTCATCAATCCTTTCTGTTGCAAGCCCTAAATAACATCAATTTTTTTCTCCACATTTACTGCTATTCTCAATCATGGCATAATATAAATAACCTGTGCGCAGCTGCCCACTCTCCTCAAGAAAAATCCAAAAGACAGTGTTTTAATAACCAACCATTCATAATCATGTTCAATGCCACATGATTTCTCGCGGAATGTGTAGAAAAATGTTCTGATTTGTTGATGGATTGTTTGTGGGTAAACAAAGCCCAATGTTGATATTGTTGAGAAGTGCCTCATGTTTTATTGGTAGTGTTGACAAATATTTTGAGCATTGGCTACAGAAACCTCAATGGAAATTGGTTACATTTTGTGACTGATACATTTACAGTGCAACGAACTCAACCGAAAAAACCGACACTTTGAAAAAATTTTCAAGTTTAAAAGACGAGGCAAACAGCATTTCATGGCAAAGAGAGTGGGCAGCCATGCCTCAATCTCGTTCTCCTACTGCTATTTAAAGGTCTCAAATAGATGAAAGTTGTACACTCTCTTTCCCTTCAGGCAGATGTTCACCTTCTCCATAACAGTTTGTCCTTGGATAAGCAGTACAAGCCTGAGCAAAGGTACAATATGTGAAATCGCTATTATTTTTGTAAACACATACATGTAAGTAATCAAATGTAGAGAGATTTACCACTTTCAAACAATGAGTCAGATCAGTATTGTATTAGTTTTCTGGGGAGGGGAAAGGAGACTGGTCTAACTCTTGTCACTTTTGTGATGTACAAACTTAGTTGCAAACTCAGTGTGTAAGTCCATATTATGAAGATCCCAGCTATGATTGGCATGTACATTGTATGTGATTGTGCACCATCCTTTTCATAAGGGCTTTATTGAGGGGATGGCTTCTAAACAAAATTATACAAATTATTTGAATCAAGTTATGTATCTTTGAATCTTTTCACATCTTTTATTTTCAAAATTTTAAAATATTGTCTTTATGGGACAGTGAAACTGCCTGAAATGTTGAGATTCTTAGAATGTTAACCTCAAAACAGTCTCACAATACTGTACTCTATTTTGCAGTGTCCTTTCATTACACAACTCATCAGTGCGCCATGAATTGGAGGAGCAGATTGTTCATGAAGACAAGGGATACCCTTTAAAGATGGTCAAACGTAAGATAGTAGTGCTGTGTTATTTTAAATCAAAGCTTGTTTTAAGTAGTGAGAGGGACTTACTCATAAAAAATATTTATCCCATGAAAAGTTACCTTACATGTAGATTGTTCATGAAAATTGAGTTTTTTTATGGTGTTCGTGCGTGGGGAAGATCAAAAAATTGAAATGGCTCTTGATGTTTAGGGGGGGGGGGGGGGCTAACTTAACTACAAAATTAGCTAAAATTGTTGCTATGGAAAGTTCCCAACCCTCATATCTTGGAAACCCTAACTTGCACAGGCAAACTATCTGGCTATGTTTTTACAATCAAAAAGGTTTTCAAGATTTTTAAGTCACAACCATATTTGGTAAGTCATGTGACCAGAACAGAAAGAAGCCTAAAACTAGATTGAGGTACACTTCTGGATATTGAAAACGGTGCCAATGGTTAACGATGGCCCGATTTTTTTTAAATTCGTGTCACTGTGAGATTTATGATGTCATTAAGCATGCATATTCATACCATTTTGTCATTGTCATTGCAGTTATGTACATTAACAACAGTTGCTTACGTAGTATTGTAAAGAAGGCTGGAATATCTCAGATTGGCAAAAAAAATCGGAACTACACATAATTTTCTCCAATTTTTAGGGATTTTTCTCTCCAAAGTGCAGTTGAGGCAAGGGGCAAGTTGCGCATGCGCAATAACTATTTTATAAATTTCATGACTGTTCACCTTCGCACGTTTCACTAATATAGTGGCAAAAATACCGATCGCGAAAAACAGTGTTTTACAATACAATCCGTAAAAATCCCTTGGCAACGATGCTAAGTCTGTAGTTAAGTTAGTCCCCCCTTAAATCCTTAAAATGAAATTTATTGGTTATCTATCTGGGTTATTTACATCAATGCAAAGTATTTAAAATAAAACACGGGTTCCAATTGGAAGTGAAAGAAAAAATGGTAGAGTGTAGTTAAAATAACAAATAGAAACCCTCCTAAGTACACTTATCAAATGTAATGCTATCACTACTCCTTTCAGGTGCTGTTGTGAGATATTACGAAACCAAAAGGAAAATCCATCTTCAATCCCTTCCAGAGAACAAACAGAGAACAGATCGGCAAAAGGAGGAAAACAAATTACGCTCAAGAAGGAAAAGGGTAAATTACACATTTTTCTCAATGTTACATTTAATTTAGTCTGGAGTGCATCATACACAAGTTACATTTTGTTTGTGCTTACAGGTTAACTTTGACAGAAGGGCATTTGACTGATCTTTCAATAAAACAGTCAACTCCCTCAATGAAAGTAGACACCTATGACTTACTGTACAGTCTGTAAGGCAGATACATTGTTACCTCTTTACATGGACATGGTTAGCTGGTATTAGACAAATGGGATTTTGGCAAGTTACAATCACTTGGTACAAAATCCACTTTGGGATAGAGCAAGTTACATTTTGAGGACATCCTAAAGAAAATAAATTCATCCAGTCAAGTATTAATGAACTTTTTCTGTTTTATGTCCCTGTGTGTTACTTGTTCTTCAGCATGACGGATTTGTACCATGTGGCTATTTGCAAAGGGCCCATTTCATGTTTGTCCTTGAATGCCCTTATCAGGGGTTTCAGTAAATTGGATGGTGCATTGTAGGAAATAAACAGTGTGGTACTAATATTGAGTGCCAGACTACACCAACAGTTACAGTACTCTCTGTATTGTGAGAACATCTCTAAGATGTCTTTCTTAGTTGAGAAATTACTTTTTTAGTCAGTATTTTAAAATGTCTAGTACAAACTTCCCTCAGAAATATAACTGCTCACATTGTGACAGTGAAAAGTATAATTAGGAACTGAGATGAATAATTATGAGTAAGCAATAATACTGATAACTTACATTTAATAATTATTTCTTCTTTACTTCCAGTTGTTTAATGCGCGGTTAAAGGTTTCAAGTGGCCAGGAAAAGGAAAACTTGCAGTCACTGAATTATGATTATGTCAGTGATGAGGAGAATGGTGTTGGAGTAAACAAGGGAAAGTGGGTGGTGCGCCGTCCAATCTGGAGGTCAGAAAGGGCAAGTGTACTGATGGAACAGCTCCAGCAGCGGATAAACAATAGCCAGCAAGAGGACCTGAGGCCTCGTGTACCGAGAGTTGAGGGTGCGCCATCAGAGAGGCAACTGCCCAGGCATAATGTAGCCTGGGCTTTAGCAGACACCGAGCCTGCAACAGGAGGCGAACACTCAGCGGAGGAGCTGGAGGAGGAGAATGATGAAAGGAACAACCTCACCCCAACCCCCGGACGGCATTCAACACCAGTCACCATTGTGCAAAGAAGTGATAACCGCAAGCGAAGAAGGGATCATAGACACGCACCACGCTCTCCTAGGAGACAGAGGCGTGCCATCCAAAGTGACTCTGAATAGTTTAAATACAAATAGTTAGAAATTTTTATTGAAAAAACTGACTAAGAATAATTATTGTTTTATTAATATACATTTTATTAATACATGTAGTTCATGTTGAAAATACTGGTGAGAGCATACCTTAGGGTTGCCACATAGCAGCATCTAGTTCTAAAGTTTGCATACAAAATGTTATAGTGTTTTTTGTAGACTTTGCCTCTCAAATGGTTCATTATGCTTTTTCATAACAGCAGCATCAGTTATAAAGTTAAATGCAAAATATTATAGAAGGGTTTTTAAGACTTTGCTTTTCTAATGCTTTATTATGCTTTTTCATAACAAAGCAGCATCTAGATATAAAGTTTGCATAGAAAATGTTATAGTGCGTTTTTAGGTTTTGCTTCTCAGATGGTTCCTTATACTTTTTCATTTAACATAGGATCTTGTAAATTCTCCCATTGTTCGATGAAAATAAACATACACGAACAAGTAACAATACAAGGGTTTCTTTTATTATAAATAAAGTATTGTTTGAAATGAAATCAAGATGTCATCATGGCAGTTGCTTACTTTTTGTTGGGATAAGATGCATATTGTCCTGGTAATTTTTTTCTTTTGGGTGGGTTTTGTCAGGAATCCAAGGAATCGATAAAGGAATTAAAAAATGTGTTCCACTCGGCAGTTTGAACACAGTTTGGGGATATACAAGCTTTGGTGTGGGTCCTCAGTACTTCACGTAGACTTCAGTATTCGATCATGAACACGTTTCATACTTTACATGAGTCTCATGTTCCAGTCGAACACCACAGAACACTTAAAGTGTGTCGCTTACAATACCCTTAAAACCTCACGTATGCGTCAGAATTCGAACATGAACACGTTTCATACTTCGCATGAGTCTCGTGTTCCAGTCGAACACCACAGAACACTTAAAGTGTGTCGTTTACAATATCCTTAAAACCTCACGTATGCGTCAGAATTCGAACATGAACACGTTTCATACTTCGCATGAGTCTCGTTTTCCAGTCGGACGCTTCGGGACACGTAGCGTGTTTTCCAGCTGTACCAAGTGGTAGTGTACATAACCTGACAAGACAATCTTTGGCTGTGAAAAATATTTTAATTGAACCTAATTAACTTTCGTATTCATGGCGTGCGATTCTCGAAATTCAGAGCATTCTTGACGTATCCTTTGGTATTCGAAGACGTTCACGTCAGAGTGGCGTAGTGCATCTCGTGTTCCAGACGCAAACTCTCGAACAACTGGGAGTATTCGAAAATTTTCGAGTCACAAATGATCACTATATCTTTGAAGAACATCTAATGCAACATTAATCTACCAAAACATGGCCCGTATGATCTATCGAACACTTCGAGTGTTCAATTTGAATACGGAAAAACAGGCCGGATTCTAATAGAATATTCCAGGTGTATTCCGAGTCAGCCGTAATCGAATACGTCAGAACATTGCAATATACGCGGCGTGCGCCGATCCGTATTCGAGCGAATTCGGGCCCGAATATTTGGCTTTTCGCGCAGTGCAAGACAGGGAGGGAGGGGAACTGCTGACCCCTAAGCCATATGAGGCAGCCCCTTTCGCAACCAGCTACTCAATATCTGACTGAATTGCACTGTCATTCATGCACATATAGCTGTGAACAGGTGTATTCCATGTGGTACGTTTTGAGGTTTGAGCATGCGTACGTGCTAAAACTCATATAACGAAGTTTTGGAAGACCGCTTTTATGGAAAACTGAAGTTGCATACTGCTGATTAGATTTCTTAAATCTCGCTGCTTTAATGCTGGAAATCGAGTAAGATTATTTCAAGACAGTATTCCCAAGTCTTTAAAGGTAACAATTCTGCTATTTTTAAAAAAGTGACTTTTTATTTTAAGAGCGGCTTTCCACAAATATCGACCAAGTGGTGGCACGAGTCAAAAAATCGATTTCGTTCATATTTTTCTCATAGGTAGTCGCTAATGAGAAACAAACTGAGCTGTAGTTAGTTTTTCAAAATACCGCTTCCTTTCGAGTAAATATGCGAAAAACGATTTTGTCTCAATTGAGCTCAAAGTCCGCTTTTGGCGGGATGGAATTTTCCTTAACTTTCGACGGCTCGCGTATCGATCCGCAGACCGTTACTAACCTTCAAATGACATTTATTGCTTTATTAGGTCTTCCTCTTCTGTTTCGCGGGAAAACATTTAAAACCTAAGTTACTTTTACGTCCGAAATAGGTTTAGAAGAACATGCTATAAATGCAAATTTTCAGCAACCACATTTTAGCACTAAAACATTGCCAATTTTACCCATGGGCGATAACTTAGATTTCCCTATAATGACTTTCTATGGCTTCACTTTATACCTATTTATCATAATATAAAAACAAAGCTCTGGGTAAATGAAAATAAATGACCCGCTAGGCTTCAGATTTATCAGCATTTTCTTGAGATTTGGCGATCGAAGCGCAAAAAAGATAGCGTGACAGACTGTCACGGGTACAAATAGTTTTTCCTATTAGAAAAAAATGAAGCGACATTTTTAAAAGGAAGCATTTTTCATTTGCAGTAGAAAAATCTTTGGATCGAAAGTCCGGTAGCGTTACTGACCAATATATATTGCGGCTGCTTTTTATAGATGGAAATTCCAGAGTATCCGTTCGCTCTGATGCGGAGTCCAATTCGTTATTGTGGCTGAATATTATTGTGTTAAAACAAATAATTGGAAAATTTCTTTTCCTCTTTCTTTATCACTGCCATGGATAAATTAAACTAGAAATAGTTTAAACGCAGCAGATTTGAACTACATTAATCTGATTAAAAGTTTCGACTGTTATGTTGAACTGCATCGTTTGCGTGAAATATACGTGAAAAAGCACACGCACACAACGACGACCGTGACAACAACAACAACAACAAAACGACAGAAATCTGAACGTTTAAGGGAAAAAGTAATAACAATAAAAACCGTGAAAAATTAATGAAACCAAGATAGTGGTCAATACTCGTGTTATTAATAATGTTATTTTGCTGCGCTTTTTGATCCTGAAATATTCTTTGTGTGAGGATGAACGTAATTAACTAATTAGATTATTGAACGTCGCAGTTTCAGACCTATGAATAAATTGAATTATTATTACACCAGAGAAACAGTCAGGAACTGTAAACAAAACGGCGAGCATGATAGTTTGCTGTTCTTTTAAGTCGATATTTGGTGGGCCATGTTCGTTTACTCGCAGAGACAGAACAAGGTCCAGCGAGATAGTACCTCTGCTGTCCTGAGTGTGTCATTTCAGTTATGGTTTTCAAGATGTAGGGAACGAGGGCCATGTTTACAACGCCAGAAAACATCAAGACAATGACGATTTGGGCTTAGCTGTTGAGAAACATTTATCACCGAAGACACTTATCGGGCCCGGTTAAGTTACCGGGTCTTTCGAGAAACGGGCCCCAGGGCTTATAAGCCGCGGCAGTTTACGGTATTCCTGGATAAATAGGAGGGAAGGTAGACACAGAAATATCAAAAATGTAGGAGCCGTAGCATGTCCTTATTGCTACTTCGGCCGTCAAATTTGGTCAGTACGTTTGCTAATTAAGTCCCACACCTGATAGAGAGGAAAGGACTTGTTTCTGGAGAGAAACGAAAAAGAACTAAAACAAAATAGTGTGTCAACAATATTAAGTCACGAATGATTTTACTTTGTTGGTCTTCGAATATAACTGATGATGTGCCCGTTTCTGAGGTATTTATTCCACGTGCGAAAGTATGGAATCAAACGGACATTACTTACGAAAACTAGCCCCTTAAAATCGTCTGTATCCCCATTGAAATATACATTGAGACATTGCGGAAACATATAAATCTTTATGGTGACACTTCTGGTTCATGGTTGTCACGCAACAGTGTAGCTTGCGAGTTGTTTATTAAAAAAAAAAAAAGAAGGAAATGTTTATTAATTCGTAAACTGGATTGTTCTTTTACTCAGAAGGTATAAGTACAGAAATAACTCCAGTGTGGGTTAATGAAGAATTCGATGCTAAATTCTTGTTAAAAAACGTGCATGAAATGATCATGAAATACTGAAAACCTCGTCGTCGACACACTAATATGCTTGTATCGAGCAGGAATAGATGAAGAAGATGGCCAAAACTTATGTTTGATTTTTCATTTAGGTATCAGCTTAGTTTCCGTACCTTTGTGTCTCAAATTGACGCACGTTTTTGATTCTCTTTTGGCTTTTTCGCCGGGTATGTCACGCCATTGTTTACAATGCGAATGCCAGATTTTCGACAGGGTAGGTGATAAATTCGAGGCCCTGCGGGTCACTTAAAATAATTTACCCAAACTTTTGTTTTGATGTCATGATTGATAAGTACACAGTGAAGCCATAGAAGGTTATTTTATGATAATCTAAGTTATCGCCCATGGGTAAAATTGCCGGTATTTCAGTTCGAAAATTTGGTTGTGAAAAATTTGCATTTATAGCATGTTGTTCTAGATCTGTTTTGGGCATAAACTGGTAACCTACGTTTTGAATGTTTTTTTCTGTAGAACAGAAGACGAAGACCTAGAAAAGATATAGATGTTATTTCATGATCCGTGACTGGCTGTGGATTGATACGCGGCCGGTCAAAGTTAAGGAAAATTCCGCCCGACCAGAAGCGAATTTTGAACTCAACCGAACTAAAAATCGTTTTTCGCTTGTTTTAATACGCGTAAGGAAGCCGTATTTGGAAAAAACTAACTGCAGCACGTTTCGTTTCTTACTAAGGCCTACCTATGAGCAAAATATGAGCTAAATCGATTTTTTGACTTGTGCCACCAAAAGTTGATTTCGGTCGATATTTGTGGAAAGCTGCTCTCAATACCTTCTCCACACCACCTTCATAAGAAATGTATGGGGACAAGTTAGGAGAGTTTGTTTTTTGATATTATGGGTTAAAGGGTGAAAAGTGGCTATTTAAGGCTCATTTTTGAGCTTAGGGTTAAAGCGTTAAATTTGGAGCTTAGGCCACGTAGGACAAAATGATTGAAAGCGAAATTCATAGGCCTTATCACGGTTTTGGACACCATTTTGACGGGTAGGCAAACAGGCTTGAAATAACAGTGTTTGTATGGAAATCCGATGTCAAATAATTTTCCTAAAACATCGCTTCTGAAAAATTCATGAATTGGAAACTTTTGGCACTAGGAAAAGGATTTTAAGAACAAAATTGGAGGGATGTAGCTGTGACAGAAAGCGTCCAGTCGTGTTTTGAACTTTCCATACATTTCCCTGTATTTTTTCCCGCGAACTATTTTTAGTAGCAGTTCACAGCTGGTTCGCTATACAGACAAATGTATGGAAAGTTCAAAACACGACTGGACGCTTTCTGTCACAGCTACATCCCTCCAATTTTGTTCTTAAAATTCTTATCGAAATCGGTTAAATTTGAAAAATTTCGAAAATTAGAACAAATGTCTGAAACACGTGAATCCTTCTGTAGTACAACCGAGTTTTAGAGCGTTACGACAGCGAAAATTGAAAACGTCGGCCCGACGTTTTCAAATTTGAACCCATTTTTATTTCGGTCATCTGCCGGCGAAAATATCCCTGGATATGAAAGAAATGTGATGGTATATTTCAGCCACGTTCGACATTCGACATTTAAATCCTAGCAGTATGCAGGATGTTTGTCCGATGAACCTAGTTTAATGGCCTTAGCTCCCACGAGTCTCCTGTAGCTCAGTGGTAGAGCATCCGAACTAGTATATCGGAAGGTCTTAGGTTCGACTCCTGATAGGAGCACTCGGATTTCTTTTTTCCGAGTATGCCTGCGTCACTTTCTAGAATAATCATCATTTTTTTTTTTTTTTTTTTTTTTTTTTTTTTAATCCCTGGATAGTCCAAGTTCTTGCATTCTGATAGTCTTGAATTGAAATTTTGGTCATTATATCTTGGCTGCTATCACCAGAATAGCGTCTTTTCGATTTTCAATGTGTTACTAAAATAGCGTGATACTGTCCCTTTAAATATTTACGTGTGAAAAACGCAAAAGCCAATTTTCATTGAAATCAAAGTCGAGCGAAAGGAAATTAACCCATTCGTATGCCGTAGACCGGCTGTCTTTCACATGGTATACTTAAAACATAAGTTTTAATCTCGCAACTTTTTTCTTTTTTTTTTTTTTTGTTGAAATAATACAACAGTCCTGACCAGAGTACCCCATGCACCTAAGGTCTCTTCAGTCAGCGGAGAACATTTTTCACTCGGTAACGATACCTTGCCTGACGACAAGACAGGGAGGGAGGGGAACTGCTGACCCCTAAGCCATATGAGGCAGCCCCTTTCGCAACCAGCTACTCAATATCTGACTGAATTGCACTGTCATTCATGCACATATAGCTGTGAACAGGTGTATTCCATGTGGTACGTTTTGAGGTTTGAGCATGCGTACGTGCTAAAACTCATATAACGAAGTTTTGGAAGACCGCTTTTATGGAAAACTGAAGTTGCATACTGCTGATTAGATTTCTTAAATCTCGCTGCTTTAATGCTGGAAATCGAGTAAGATTATTTCAAGACAGTATTCCCAAGTCTTTAAAGGTAACAATTCTGCTATTTTTAAAAAAGTGACTTTTTATTTTAAGAGCGGCTTTCCACAAATATCGACCAAGTGGTGGCACGAGTCAAAAAATCGATTTCGTTCATATTTTTCTCATAGGTAGTCGCTAATGAGAAACAAACTGAGCTGTAGTTAGTTTTTCAAAATACCGCTTCCTTTCGAGTAAATATGCGAAAAACGATTTTGTCTCAATTGAGCTCAAAGTCCGCTTTTGGCGGGATGGAATTTTCCTTAACTTTCGACGGCTCGCGTATCGATCCGCAGACCGTTACTAACCTTCAAATGACATTTATTGCTTTATTAGGTCTTCCTCTTCTGTTTCGCGGGAAAACATTTAAAACCTAAGTTACTTTTACGTCCGAAATAGGTTTAGAAGAACATGCTATAAATGCAAATTTTCAGCAACCACATTTTAGCACTAAAACATTGCCAATTTTACCCATGGGCGATAACTTAGATTTCCCTATAATGACTTTCTATGGCTTCACTTTATACCTATTTATCATAATATAAAAACAAAGCTCTGGGTAAATGAAAATAAATGACCCGCTAGGCTTCAGATTTATCAGCATTTTCTTGAGATTTGGCGATCGAAACGCAAAAAAGATAGCGTGACAGACTGTCACGGGTACAAATAGTTTTTCCTATTAGAAAAAAATGAAGCGACATTTTTCAAAGGAAGCATTTTTCATTTGCAGTAGAAAAATCTTTGGATCGAAAGTCCGGTAGCGTTACTGACCAATATATATTGCGGCTGCTTTTTATAGATGGAAATTCCAGAGTATCCGTTCGCTCTGATGCGGAGTCCAATTCGTTATTGTGGCTGAATATTATTGTGTTAAAACAAATAATTGGAAAATTTCTTTTCCTCTTTCTTTATCACTGCCATGGATAAATTAAACTAGAAATAGTTTAAACGCAGCAGATTTGAACTACATTAATCTGATTAAAAGTTTCGACTGTTATGTTGAACTGCATCGTTTGCGTGAAATATACGTGAAAAAGCACACGCACACAACGACGACCGTGACAACAACAACAACAACAAAACGACAGAAATCTGAACGTTTAAGGGAAAAAGTAATAACAATAAAAACCGTGAAAATTTAATGAAACCAAGATAGTGGTCAATACTCGTGTTATTAATAATGTTATTTTGCTGCGCTTTTTGATCCTGAAATATTCTTGGTGTGAGGATGAACGTAATTAACTAATTAGATTATTGAACGTCGCAGTTTCAGACCTATGAATAAATTGAATTATTATTACACCAGAGAAACAGTCAGGAACTGTAAACAAAACGGCGAGCATGATAGTTTGCTGTTCTTTTAAGTCGATATTTGGTGGGCCATGTTCGTTTACTCGCAGAGACAGAACAAGGTCCAGCGAGATAGTACCTCTGCTGTCCTGAGTGTGTCATTTCAGTTATGGTTTTCAAGATGTAGGGAACGAGGGCCATGTTTACAACGCCAGAAAACATCAAGACAATGACGATTTGGGCTTAGCTGTTGAGAAACATTTATCACCGAAGACACTTATCGGGCCCGGTTAAGTTACCGGGTCTTTCGAGAAACGGGCCCCAGGGCTTATAAGCCGCGGCAGTTTACGGTATTCCTGGATAAATAGGAGGGAAGGTAGACACAGAAATATCAAAAATGTAGGAGCCGTAGCATGTCCTTATTGCTACTTCGGCCGTCAAATTTGGTCAGTACGTTTGCTAATTAAGTCCCACACCTGATAGAGAGGAAAGGACTTGTTTCTGGAGAGAAACGAAAAAGAACTAAAACAAAATATTGTGTCAACAATATTAAGTCACGAATGATTTTACTTTGTTGGTCTTCGAATATAACTGATGATGTGCCCGTTTCTGAGGTATTTATTCCACGTGCGAAAGTATGGAATCAAACGGACATTACTTACGAAAACTAGCCCCTTAAAATCGTCTGTATCCCCATTGAAATATACATTGAGACATTGCGGAAACATATAAATCTTTATGGTGACACTTCTGGTTCATGGTTGTCACGCAACAGTGTAGCTTGCGAGTTGTTTATTAAAAAAAAAAAAAAAGAAGGAAATGTTTATTAATTCGTAAACTGGATTGTTCTTTTACTCAGAAGGTATAAGTACAGAAATAACTCCAGTGTGGGTTAATGAAGAATTCGATGCTAAATTCTTGTTAAAAAACGTGCATGAAATGATCATGAAATACTGAAAACCTCGTCGTCGACACACTAATATGCTTGTATCGAGCAGGAATAGATGAAGAAGATGGCCAAAACTTATGTTTGATTTTTCATTTAGGTATCAGCTTAGTTTCCGTACCTTTGTGTCTCAAATTGACGCACGTTTTTGATTCTCTTTTGGCTTTTTCGCCGGGTATGTCACGCCATTGTTTACAATGCGAATGCCAGATTTTCGACAGGGTAGGTGATAAATTCGAGGCCCTGCGGGTCACTTAAAATAATTTACCCAAACTTTTGTTTTGATGTCATGATTGATAAGTACACAGTGAAGCCATAGAAGGTTATTTTATGATAATCTAAGTTATCGCCCATGGGTAAAATTGCCGGTATTTCAGTTCGAAAATTTGGTTGTGAAAAATTTGCATTTATAGCATGTTGTTCTAGATCTGTTTTGGGCATAAACTGGTAACCTACGTTTTGAATGTTTTTTCTGTAGAACAGAAGACGAAGACCTAGAAAAGATATAGATGTTATTTCATGATCCGTGACTGGCTGTGGATTGATACGCGGCCGGTCAAAGTTAAGGAAAATTCCGCCCGACCAGAAGCGAATTTTGAACTCAACCGAACTAAAAATCGTTTTTCGCTTGTTTTAATACGCGTAAGGAAGCCGTATTTGGAAAAACTAACTGCAGCACGTTTCGTTTCTTACTAAGGCCTACCTATGAGCAAAATATGAGCTAAATCGATTTTTTGACTTGTGCCACCAAAAGTTGATTTCGGTCGATATTTGTGGAAAGCCGCTCTCAATACCTTCTCCACACCACCTTCATAAGAAATGTATGGGGACAAGTTAGGAGAGTTTGTTTTTTGATATTATGGGTTAAAGGGTGAAAAGTGGCTATTTAAGGCTCATTTTTGAGCTTAGGGTTAAAGCGTTAAATTTGGAGCTTAGGCCACGTAGGACAAAATGATTGAAAGCGAAATTCATAGGCCTTATCACGGTTTTGGACACCATTTTGACGGGTAGGCAAACAGGCTTGAAATAACAGTGTTTGTATGGAAATCCGATGTCAAATAATTTTCCTAAAACATCGCTTCTGAAAAATTCATGAATTGGAAACTTTTGGAACTAGGAAAAGGATTTTAAGAACAAAATTGGAGGGATGTAGCTGTGACAGAAAGCGTCCAGTCGTGTTTTGAACTTTCCATACATTTCCCTGTATTTTTTCCCGCGAACTATTTTTAGTAGCAGTTCACAGCTGGTTCGCTATACAGACAAATGTATGGAAAGTTCAAAACACGACTGGACGCTTTCTGTCACAGCTACATCCCTCCAATTTTGTTCTTAAAATTCTTATCGAAATCGGTTAAATTTGAAAAATTTCGAAAATTAGAACAAATGTCTGAAACACGTGAATCCTTCTGTAGTACAACCGAGTTTTAGAGCGTTACGACAGCGAAAATTGAAAACGTCGGCCCGACGTTTTCAAATTTGAACCCATTTTTATTTCGGTCATCTGCCGGCGAAAATATCCCTGGATATGAAAGAAATGTGATGGTATATTTCAGCCACGTTCGACATTCGACATTTAAATCCTAGCAGTATGCAGGATGTTTGTCCGATGAACCTAGTTTAATGGCCTTAGCTCCCACGAGTCTCCTGTAGCTCAGTGGTAGAGCATCCGAACTAGTAATCGGAAGGTCTTAGGTTCGACTCCTGATAGGAGCACTCGGATTTCTTTTTTCCGAGTATGCCTGCGTCACTTTCTAGAATAATCATCATTTTTTTTTTTTTTTTTTTTTTTTTTTTTTTTAATCCCTGGATAGTCCAAGTTCTTGCATTCTGATAGTCTTGAATTGAAATTTTGGTCATTATATCTTGGCTGCTATCACCAGAATAGCGTCTTTTCGATTTTCAATGTGTTACTAAAATAGCGTGATACTGTCCCTTTAAATATTTACGTGTGAAAAACGCAAAAGCCAATTTTCATTGAAATCAAAGTCGAGCGAAAGGAAATTAACCCATTCGTATGCCGTAGACCGGCTGTCTTTCACATGGTATACTTAAAACATAAGTTTTAATCTCGCAACTTTTTTCTTTTTTTTTTTTTTTGTTGAAATAATACAACAGTCCTGACCAGAGTACCCCATGCACCTAAGGTCTCTTCAGTCAGCGGAGAACATTTTTCACTCGGTAACGATACCTTGCCTGACGACAAGACAGGGAGGGAGGGGAACTGCTGACCCCTAAGCCATATGAGGCAGCCCCTTTCGCAACCAGCTACTCAATATCTGACTGAATTGCACTGTCATTCATGCACATATAGCTGTGAACAGGTGTATTCCATGTGGTACGTTTTGAGGTTTGAGCATGCGTACGTGCTAAAACTCATATAACGAAGTTTTGGAAGACCGCTTTTATGGAAAACTGAAGTTGCATACTGCTGATTAGATTTCTTAAATCTCGCTGCTTTAATGCTGGAAATCGAGTAAGATTATTTCAAGACAGTATTCCCAAGTCTTTAAAGGTAACAATTCTGCTATTTTTAAAAAAGTGACTTTTTATTTTAAGAGCGGCTTTCCACAAATATCGACCAAGTGGTGGCACGAGTCAAAAAATCGATTTCGTTCATATTTTTCTCATAGGTAGTCGCTAATGAGAAACAAACTGAGCTGTAGTTAGTTTTTCAAAATACCGCTTCCTTTCGAGTAAATATGCGAAAAACGATTTTGTCTCAATTGAGCTCAAAGTCCGCTTTTGGCGGGATGGAATTTTCCTTAACTTTCGACGGCTCGCGTATCGATCCGCAGACCGTTACTAACCTTCAAATGACATTTATTGCTTTATTAGGTCTTCCTCTTCTGTTTCGCGGGAAAACATTTAAAACCTAAGTTACTTTTACGTCCGAAATAGGTTTAGAAGAACATGCTATAAATGCAAATTTTCAGCAACCACATTTTAGCACTAAAACATTGCCAATTTTACCCATGGGCGATAACTTAGATTTCCCTATAATGACTTTCTATGGCTTCACTTTATACCTATTTATCATAATATAAAAACAAAGCTCTGGGTAAATGAAAATAAATGACCCGCTAGGCTTCAGATTTATCAGCATTTTCTTGAGATTTGGCGATCGAAGCGCAAAAAAGATAGCGTGACAGACTGTCACGGGTACAAATAGTTTTTCCTATTAGAAAAAAATGAAGCGACATTTTTAAAAGGAAGCATTTTTCATTTGCAGTAGAAAAATCTTTGGATCGAAAGTCCGGTAGCGTTACTGACCAATATATATTGCGGCTGCTTTTTATAGATGGAAATTCCAGAGTATCCGTTCGCTCTGATGCGGAGTCCAATTCGTTATTGTGGCTGAATATTATTGTGTTAAAACAAATAATTGGAAAATTTCTTTTCCTCTTTCTTTATCACTGCCATGGATAAATTAAACTAGAAATAGTTTAAACGCAGCAGATTTGAACTACATTAATCTGATTAAAAGTTTCGACTGTTATGTTGAACTGCATCGTTTGCGTGAAATATACGTGAAAAAGCACACGCACACAACGACGACCGTGACAACAACAACAACAACAAAACGACAGAAATCTGAACGTTTAAGGGAAAAAGTAATAACAATAAAAACCGTGAAAATTTAATGAAACCAAGATAGTGGTCAATACTCGTGTTATTAATAATGTTATTTTGCTGCGCTTTTTGATCCTGAAATATTCTTTGTGTGAGGATGAACGTAATTAACTAATTAGATTATTGAACGTCGCAGTTTCAGACCTATGAATAAATTGAATTATTATTACACCAGAGAAACAGTCAGGAACTGTAAACAAAACGGCGAGCATGATAGTTTGCTGTTCTTTTAAGTCGATATTTGGTGCGCCATGTTCGTTTACTCGCAGAGACAGAACAAGGTCCAGCGAGATAGTACCTCTGCTGTCCTGAGTGTGTCATTTCAGTTATGGTTTTCAAGATGTAGGGAACGAGGGCCATGTTTACAACGCCAGAAAACATCAAGACAATGACGATTTGGGCTTAGCTGTTGAGAAACATTTATCACCGAAGACACTTATCGGGCCCGGTTAAGTTACCGGGTCTTTCGAGAAACGGGCCAAAGGGCTTATAAGCCGCGGCAGTTTACGGTATTCCTGGATAAATAGGAGGGAAGGTAGACACAGAAATATCAAAAATGTAGGAGCCGTAGCATGTCCTTATTGCTACTTCGGCCGTCAAATTTGGTCAGTACGTTTGCTAATTAAGTCCCACACCTGATAGAGAGGAAAGGACTTGTTTCTGGAGAGAAACGAAAAAGAACTAAAACAAAATATTGTGTCAACAATATTAAGTCACGAATGATTTTACTTTGTTGGTCTTCGAATATAACTGATGATGTGCCCGTTTCTGAGGTATTTATTCCACGTGCGAAAGTATGGAATCAAACGGACATTACTTACGAAAACTAGCCCCTTAAAATCGTCTGTATCCCCATTGAAATATACATTGAGACATTGCGGAAACATATAAATCTTTATGGTGACACTTCTGGTTCATGGTTGTCACGCAACAGTGTAGCTTGCGAGTTGTTTATTAAAAAAAAAAAAAAGAAGGAAATGTTTATTAATTCGTAAACTGGATTGTTCTTTTACTCAGAAGGTATAAGTACAGAAATAACTCCAGTGTGGGTTAATGAAGAATTCGATGCTAAATTCTTGTTAAAAAACGTGCATGAAATGATCATGAAATACTGAAAACCTCGTCGTCGACACACTAATATGCTTGTATCGAGCAGGAATAGATGAAGAAGATGGCCAAAACTTATGTTTGATTTTTCATTTAGGTATCAGCTTAGTTTCCGTACCTTTGTGTCTCAAATTGACGCACGTTTTTGATTCTCTTTTGGCTTTTTCGCCGGGTATGTCACGCCATTGTTTACAATGCGAATGCCAGATTTTCGACAGGGTAGGTGATAAATTCGAGGCCCTGCGGGTCACTTAAAATAATTTACCCAAACTTTTGTTTTGATGTCATGATTGATAAGTACACAGTGAAGCCATAGAAGGTTATTTTATGATAATCTAAGTTATCGCCCATGGGTAAAATTGCCGGTATTTCAGTTCGAAAATTTGGTTGTGAAAAATTTGCATTTATAGCATGTTGTTCTAGATCTGTTTTGGGCATAAACTGGTAACCTACGTTTTGAATGTTTTTTCTGTAGAACAGAAGACGAAGACCTAGAAAAGATATAGATGTTATTTCATGATCCGTGACTGGCTGTGGATTGATACGCGGCCGGTCAAAGTTAAGGAAAATTCCGCCCGACCAGAAGCGAATTTTGAACTCAACCGAACTAAAAATCGTTTTTCGCTTGTTTTAATACGCGTAAGGAAGCCGTATTTGGAAAAACTAACTGCAGCACGTTTCGTTTCTTACTAAGGCCTACCTATGAGCAAAATATGAGCTAAATCGATTTTTTGACTTGTGCCACCAAAAGTTGATTTCGGTCGATATTTGTGGAAAGCCGCTCTCAATACCTTCTCCACACCACGTTCATAAGAAATGTATGGGGACAAGTTAGGAGAGTTTGTTTTTTGATATTATGGGTTAAAGGGTGAAAAGTGGCTATTTAAGGCTCATTTTTGAGCTTAGGGTTAAAGCGTTAAATTTGGAGCTTAGGCCACGTAGGACAAAATGATTGAAAGCGAAATTCATAGGCCTTATCACGGTTTTGGACACCATTTTGACGGGTAGGCAAACAGGCTTGAAATAACAGTGTTTGTATGGAAATCCGATGTCAAATAATTTTCCTAAAACATCGCTTCTGAAAAATTCATGAATTGGAAACTTTTGGAACTAGGAAAAGGATTTTAAGAACAAAATTGGAGGGATGTAGCTGTGACAGAAAGCGTCCAGTCGTGTTTTGAACTTTCCATACATTTCCCTGTATTTTTTCCCGCGAACTATTTTTAGTAGCAGTTCACAGCTGGTTCGCTATACAGACAAATGTATGGAAAGTTCAAAACACGACTGGACGCTTTCTGTCACAGCTACATCCCTCCAATTTTGTTCTTAAAATTCTTATCGAAATCGGTTAAATTTGAAAAATTTCGAAAATTAGAACAAATGTCTGAAACACGTGAATCCTTCTGTAGTACAACCGAGTTTTAGAGCGTTACGACAGCGAAAATTGAAAACGTCGGCCCGACGTTTTCAAATTTGAACCCATTTTTATTTCGGTCATCTGCCGGCGAAAATATCCCTGGATATGAAAGAAATGTGATGGTATATTTCAGCCACGTTCGACATTCGACATTTAAATCCTAGCAGTATGCAGGATGTTTGTCCGATGAACCTAGTTTAATGGCCTTAGCTCCCACGAGTCTCCTGTAGCTCAGTGGTAGAGCATCCGAACTAGTAATCGGAAGGTCTTAGGTTCGACTCCTGATAGGAGCACTCGGATTTCTTTTTTCCGAGTATGCCTGCGTCACTTTCTAGAATAATCATCATTTTTTTTTTTTTTTTTTTTTTTTTTTTTTTTAATCCCTGGATAGTCCAAGTTCTTGCATTCTGATAGTCTTGAATTGAAATTTTGGTCATTATATCTTGGCTGCTATCACCAGAATAGCGTCTTTTCGATTTTCAATGTGTTACTAAAATAGCGTGATACTGTCCCTTTAAATATTTACGTGTGAAAAACGCAAAAGCCAATTTTCATTGAAATCAAAGTCGAGCGAAAGGAAATTAACCCATTCGTATGCCGTAGACCGGCTGTCTTTCACATGGTATACTTAAAACATAAGTTTTAATCTCGCAACTTTTTTCTTTTTTTTTTTTTTGTTGAAATAATACAACAGTCCTGACCAGAGTACCCCATGCACCTAAGGTCTCTTCAGTCAGCGGAGAACATTTTTCACTCGGTAACGATACCTTGCCTGACGACAAGACAGGGAGGGAGGGGAACTGCTGACCCCTAAGCCATATGAGGCAGCCCCTTTCGCAACCAGCTACTCAATATCTGACTGAATTGCACTGTCATTCATGCACATATAGCTGTGAACAGGTGTATTCCATGTGGTACGTTTTGAGGTTTGAGCATGCGTACGTGCTAAAACTCATATAACGAAGTTTTGGAAGACCGCTTTTATGGAAAACTGAAGTTGCATACTGCTGATTAGATTTCTTAAATCTCGCTGCTTTAATGCTGGAAATCGAGTAAGATTATTTCAAGACAGTATTCCCAAGTCTTTAAAGGTAACAATTCTGCTATTTTTAAAAAAGTGACTTTTTATTTTAAGAGCGGCTTTCCACAAATATCGACCAAGTGGTGGCACGAGTCAAAAAATCGATTTCGTTCATATTTTTCTCATAGGTAGTCGCTAATGAGAAACAAACTGAGCTGTAGTTAGTTTTTCAAAATACCGCTTCCTTTCGAGTAAATATGCGAAAAACGATTTTGTCTCAATTGAGCTCAAAGTCCGCTTTTGGCGGGATGGAATTTTCCTTAACTTTCGACGGCTCGCGTATCGATCCGCAGACCGTTACTAACCTTCAAATGACATTTATTGCTTTATTAGGTCTTCCTCTTCTGTTTCGCGGGAAAACATTTAAAACCTAAGTTACTTTTACGTCCGAAATAGGTTTAGAAGAACATGCTATAAATGCAAATTTTCAGCAACCACATTTTAGCACTAAAACATTGCCAATTTTACCCATGGGCGATAACTTAGATTTCCCTATAATGACTTTCTATGGCTTCACTTTATACCTATTTATCATAATATAAAAACAAAGCTCTGGGTAAATGAAAATAAATGACCCGCTAGGCTTCAGATTTATCAGCATTTTCTTGAGATTTGGCGATCGAAGCGCAAAAAAGATAGCGTGACAGACTGTCACGGGTACAAATAGTTTTTCCTATTAGAAAAAAATGAAGCGACATTTTTAAAAGGAAGCATTTTTCATTTGCAGTAGAAAAATCTTTGGATCGAAAGTCCGGTAGCGTTACTGACCAATATATATTGCGGCTGCTTTTTATAGATGGAAATTCCAGAGTATCCGTTCGCTCTGATGCGGAGTCCAATTCGTTATTGTGGCTGAATATTATTGTGTTAAAACAAATAATTGGAAAATTTCTTTTCCTCTTTCTTTATCACTGCCATGGATAAATTAAACTAGAAATAGTTTAAACGCAGCAGATTTGAACTACATTAATCTGATTAAAAGTTTCGACTGTTATGTTGAACTGCATCGTTTGCGTGAAATATACGTGAAAAAGCACACGCACACAACGACGACCGTGACAACAACAACAACAACAAAACGACAGAAATCTGAACGTTTAAGGGAAAAAGTAATAACAATAAAAACCGTGAAAATTTAATGAAACCAAGATAGTGGTCAATACTCGTGTTATTAATAATGTTATTTTGCTGCGCTTTTTGATCCTGAAATATTCTTTGTGTGAGGATGAACGTAATTAACTAATTAGATTATTGAACGTCGCAGTTTCAGACCTATGAATAAATTGAATTATTATTACACCAGAGAAACAGTCAGGAACTGTAAACAAAACGGCGAGCATGATAGTTTGCTGTTCTTTTAAGTCGATATTTGGTGCGCCATGTTCGTTTACTCGCAGAGACAGAACAAGGTCCAGCGAGATAGTACCTCTGCTGTCCTGAGTGTGTCATTTCAGTTATGGTTTTCAAGATGTAGGGAACGAGGGCCATGTTTACAACGCCAGAAAACATCAAGACAATGACGATTTGGGCTTAGCTGTTGAGAAACATTTATCACCGAAGACACTTATCGGGCCCGGTTAAGTTACCGGGTCTTTCGAGAAACGGGCCCCAGGGCTTATAAGCCGCGGCAGTTTACGGTATTCCTGGATAAATAGGAGGGAAGGTAGACACAGAAATATCAAAAATGTAGGAGCCGTAGCATGTCCTTATTGCTACTTCGGCCGTCAAATTTGGTCAGTACGTTTGCTAATTAAGTCCCACACCTGATAGAGAGGAAAGGACTTGTTTCTGGAGAGAAACGAAAAAGAACTAAAACAAAATATTGTGTCAACAATATTAAGTCACGAATGATTTTACTTTGTTGGTCTTCGAATATAACTGATGATGTGCCCGTTTCTGAGGTATTTATTCCACGTGCGAAAGTATGGAATCAAACGGACATTACTTACGAAAACTAGCCCCTTAAAATCGTCTGTATCCCCATTGAAATATACATTGAGACATTGCGGAAACATATAAATCTTTATGGTGACACTTCTGGTTCATGGTTGTCACGCAACAGTGTAGCTTGCGAGTTGTTTATTAAAAAAAAAAAAAAGAAGGAAATGTTTATTAATTCGTAAACTGGATTGTTCTTTTACTCAGAAGGTATAAGTACAGAAATAACTCCAGTGTGGGTTAATGAAGAATTCGATGCTAAATTCTTGTTAAAAAACGTGCATGAAATGATCATGAAATACTGAAAACCTCGTCGTCGACACACTAATATGCTTGTATCGAGCAGGAATAGATGAAGAAGATGGCCAAAACTTATGTTTGATTTTTCATTTAGGTATCAGCTTAGTTTCCGTACCTTTGTGTCTCAAATTGACGCACGTTTTTGATTCTCTTTTGGCTTTTTCGCCGGGTATGTCACGCCATGATTGATAAGTACACAGTGAAGCCATAGAAGGTTATTTTATGATAATCTAAGTTATCGCCCATGGGTAAAATTGCCGGTATTTCAGTTCGAAAATTTGGTTGTGAAAAATTTGCATTTATAGCATGTTGTTCTAGATCTGTTTTGGGCATAAACTGGTAACCTACGTTTTGAATGTTTTTTCTGTAGAACAGAAGAGGAAGACCTAGAAAAGATATAGATGTTATTTCATGATCCGTGACTGGCTGTGGATTGATACGCGGCCGGTCAAAGTTAAGGAAAATTCCGCCCGACCAGAAGCGAATTTTGAACTCAACCGAACTAAAAATCGTTTTTCGCTTGTTTTAATACGCGTAAGGAAGCCGTATTTGGAAAAACTAACTGCAGCACGTTTCGTTTCTTACTAAGGCCTACCTATGAGCAAAATATGAGCTAAATCGATTTTTTGACTTGTGCCACCAAAAGTTGATTTCGGTCGATATTTGTGGAAAGCCGCTCTCAATACCTTCTCCACACCACGTTCATAAGAAATGTATGGGGACAAGTTAGGAGAGTTTGTTTTTTGATATTATGGGTTAAAGGGTGAAAAGTGGCTATTTAAGGCTCATTTTTGAGCTTAGGGTTAAAGCGTTAAATTTGGAGCTTAGGCCACGTAGGACAAAATGATTGAAAGCGAAATTCATAGGCCTTATCACGGTTTTGGACACCATTTTGACGGGTAGGCAAACAGGCTTGAAATAACAGTGTTTGTATGGAAATCCGATGTCAAATAATTTTCCTAAAACATCGCTTCTGAAAAATTCATGAATTGGAAACTTTTGGCACTAGGAAAAGGATTTTAAGAACAAAATTGGAGGGATGTAGCTGTGACAGAAAGCGTCCAGTCGTGTTTTGAACTTTCCATACATTTCCCTGTATTTTTTCCCGCGAACTATTTTTAGTAGCAGTTCACAGCTGGTTCGCTATACAGACAAATGTATGGAAAGTTCAAAACACGACTGGACGCTTTCTGTCACAGCTACATCCCTCCAATTTTGTTCTTAAAATTCTTATCGAAATCGGTTAAATTTGAAAAATTTCGAAAATTAGAACAAATGTCTGAAACACGTGAATCCTTCTGTAGTACAACCGAGTTTTAGAGCGTTACGACAGCGAAAATTGAAAACGTCGGCCCGACGTTTTCAAATTTGAACCCATTTTTATTTCGGTCATCTGCCGGCGAAAATATCCCTGGATATGAAAGAAATGTGATGGTATATTTCAGCCACGTTCGACATTCGACATTTAAATCCTAGCAGTATGCAGGATGTTTGTCCGATGAACCTAGTTTAATGGCCTTAGCTCCCACGAGTCTCCTGTAGCTCAGTGGTAGAGCATCCGAACTAGTAATCGGAAGGTCTTAGGTTCGACTCCTGATAGGAGCACTCGGATTTCTTTTTTCCGAGTATGCCTGCGTCACTTTCTAGAATAATCATCATTTTCTTTTTTTTTTTTTTTTTTTTTTTAATCCCTGGATAGTCCAAGTTCTTGCATTCTGATAGTCTTGAATTGAAATTTTGGTCATTATATCTTGGCTGCTATCACCAGAATAGCGTCTTTTCGATTTTCAATGTGTTACTAAAATAGCGTGATACTGTCCCTTTAAATATTTACGTGTGAAAAACGCAAAAGCCAATTTTCATTGAAATCAAAGTCGAGCGAAAGGAAATTAACCCATTCGTATGCCGTAGACCGGCTGTCTTTCACATGGTATACTTAAAACATAAGTTTTAATCTCGCAACTTTTTTCTTTTTTTTTTTTTGTTGAAATAATACAACAGTCCTGACCAGAGTACCCCATGCACCTAAGGTCTCTTCAGTCAGCGGAGAACATTTTTCACTCGGTAACGATACCTTGCCTGACGACAAGACAGGGAGGGAGGGGAACTGCTGACCCCTAAGCCATATGAGGCAGCCCCTTTCGCAACCAGCTACTCAATATCTGACTGAATTGCACTGTCATTCATGCACATATAGCTGTGAACAGGTGTATTCCATGTGGTACGTTTTGAGGTTTGAGCATGCGTACGTGCTAAAACTCATATAACGAAGTTTTGGAAGACCGCTTTTATGGAAAACTGAAGTTGCATACTGCTGATTAGATTTCTTAAATCTCGCTGCTTTAATGCTGGAAATCGAGTAAGATTATTTCAAGACAGTATTCCCAAGTCTTTAAAGGTAACAATTCTGCTATTTTTAAAAAAGTGACTTTTTATTTTAAGAGCGGCTTTCCACAAATATCGACCAAGTGGTGGCACGAGTCAAAAAATCGATTTCGTTCATATTTTTCTCATAGGTAGTCGCTAATGAGAAACAAACTGAGCTGTAGTTAGTTTTTCAAAATACCGCTTCCTTTCGAGTAAATATGCGAAAAACGATTTTGTCTCAATTGAGCTCAAAGTCCGCTTTTGGCGGGATGGAATTTTCCTTAACTTTCGACGGCTCGCGTATCGATCCGCAGACCGTTACTAACCTTCAAATGACATTTATTGCTTTATTAGGTCTTCCTCTTCTGTTTCGCGGGAAAACATTTAAAACCTAAGTTACTTTTACGTCCGAAATAGGTTTAGAAGAACATGCTATAAATGCAAATTTTCAGCAACCACATTTTAGCACTAAAACATTGCCAATTTTACCCATGGGCGATAACTTAGATTTCCCTATAATGACTTTCTATGGCTTCACTTTATACCTATTTATCATAATATAAAAACAAAGCTCTGGGTAAATGAAAATAAATGACCCGCTAGGCTTCAGATTTATCAGCATTTTCTTGAGATTTGGCGATCGAAGCGCAAAAAAGATAGCGTGACAGACTGTCACGGGTACAAATAGTTTTTCCTATTAGAAAAAAATGAAGCGACATTTTTAAAAGGAAGCATTTTTCATTTGCAGTAGAAAAATCTTTGGATCGAAAGTCCGGTAGCGTTACTGACCAATATATATTGCGGCTGCTTTTTATAGATGGAAATTCCAGAGTATCCGTTCGCTCTGATGCGGAGTCCAATTCGTTATTGTGGCTGAATATTATTGTGTTAAAACAAATAATTGGAAAATTTCTTTTCCTCTTTCTTTATCACTGCCATGGATAAATTAAACTAGAAATAGTTTAAACGCAGCAGATTTGAACTACATTAATCTGATTAAAAGTTTCGACTGTTATGTTGAACTGCATCGTTTGCGTGAAATATACGTGAAAAAGCACACGCACACAACGACGACCGTGACAACAACAACAACAACAACAAAACGACAGAAATCTGAACGTTTAAGGGAAAAAGTAATAACAATAAAAACCGTGAAAATTTAATGAAACCAAGATAGTGGTCAATACTCGTGTTATTAATAATGTTATTTTGCTGCGCTTTTTGATCCTGAAATATTCTTTGTGTGAGGATGAACGTAATTAACTAATTAGATTATTGAACGTCGCAGTTTCAGACCTATGAATAAATTGAATTATTATTACACCAGAGAAACAGTCAGGAACTGTAAACAAAACGGCGAGCATGATAGTTTGCTGTTCTTTTAAGTCGATATTTGGTGGGCCATGTTCGTTTACTCGCAGAGACAGAACAAGGTCCAGCGAGATAGTACCTCTGCTGTCCTGAGTGTGTCATTTCAGTTATGGTTTTCAAGATGTAGGGAACGAGGGCCATGTTTACAACGCCAGAAAACATCAAGACAATGACGATTTGGGCTTAGCTGTTGAGAAACATTTATCACCGAAGACACTTATCGGGCCCGGTTAAGTTACCGGGTCTTTCGAGAAACGGGCCCCAGGGCTTATAAGCCGCGGCAGTTTACGGTATTCCTGGATAAATAGGAGGGAAGGTAGACACAGAAATATCAAAAATGTAGGAGCCGTAGCATGTCCTTATTGCTACTTCGGCCGTCAAATTTGGTCAGTACGTTTGCTAATTAAGTCCCACACCTGATAGAGAGGAAAGGACTTGTTTCTGGAGAGAAACGAAAAAGAACTAAAACAAAATATTGTGTCAACAATATTAAGTCACGAATGATTTTACTTTGTTGGTCTTCGAATATAACTGATGATGTGCCCGTTTCTGAGGTATTTATTCCACGTGCGAAAGTATGGAATCAAACGGACATTACTTACGAAAACTAGCCCCTTAAAATCGTCTGTATCCCCATTGAAATATACATTGAGACATTGCGGAAACATATAAATCTTTATGGTGACACTTCTGGTTCATGGTTGTCACGCAACAGTGTAGCTTGCGAGTTGTTTATTAAAAAAAAAAAAAAAGAAGGAAATGTTTATTAATTCGTAAACTGGATTGTTCTTTTACTCAGAAGGTATAAGTACAGAAATAACTCCAGTGCGGGTTAATGAAGAATTCGATGCTAAATTCTTGTTAAAAAACGTGCATGAAATGATCATGAAATACTGAAAACCTCGTCGCCGACACACTAATATGCTTGTATCGAGCAGGAATAGATGAAGAAGATGGCCAAAACTTATGTTTGATTTTTCATTTAGGTATCAGCTTAGTTTCCGTACCTTTGTGTCTCAAATTGACGCACGTTTTTGATTCTCTTTTGGCTTTTTCGCCGGGTATGTCACGCCATTGTTTACAATGCGAATGCCAGATTTTCGACAGGGTAGGTGATAAATTCGAGGCCCTGCGGGTCACTTAAAATAATTTACCCAAACTTTTGTTTTGATGTCATGATTGATAAGTACACAGTGAAGCCATAGAAGGTTATTTTATGATAATCTAAGTTATCGCCCATGGGTAAAATTGCCGGTATTTCAGTTCGAAAATTTGGTTGTGAAAAATTTGCATTTATAGCATGTTGTTCTAGATCTGTTTTGGGCATAAACTGGTAACCTACGTTTTGAATGTTTTTTCTGTAGAACAGAAGACGAAGACCTAGAAAAGATATAGATGTTATTTCATGATCCGTGACTGGCTGTGGATTGATACGCGGCCGGTCAAAGTTAAGGAAAATTCCGCCCGACCAGAAGCGAATTTTGAACTCAACCGAACTAAAAATCGTTTTTCGCTTGTTTTAATACGCGTAAGGAAACCGTATTTGGAAAAACTAACTGCAGCACGTTTCGTTTCTTACTAAGGCCTACCTATGAGCAAAATATGAGCTAAATCGATTTTTTGACTTGTGCCACCAAAAGTTGATTTCGGTCGATATTTGTGGAAAGCCGCTCTCAATACCTTCTCCACACCACGTTCATAAGAAATGTATGGGGACAAGTTAGGAGAGTTTGTTTTTTGATATTATGGGTTAAAGGGTGAAAAGTGGCTATTTAAGGCTCATTTTTGAGCTTAGGGTTAAAGCGTTAAATTTGGAGCTTAGGCCACGTAGGACAAAATGATTGAAAGCGAAATTCATAGGCCTTATCACGGTTTTGGACACCATTTTGACGGGTAGGCAAACAGGCTTGAAATAACAGTGTTTGTATGGAAATCCGATGTCAAATAATTTTCCTAAAACATCGCTTCTGAAAAATTCATGAATTGGAAACTTTTGGCACTAGGAAAAGGATTTTAAGAACAAAATTGGAGGGATGTAGCTGTGACAGAAAGCGTCCAGTCGTGTTTTGAACTTTCCATACATTTCCCTGTATTTTTTCCCGCGAACTATTTTTAGTAGCAGTTCACAGCTGGTTCGCTATACAGACAAATGTATGGAAAGTTCAAAACACGACTGGACGCTTTCTGTCACAGCTACATCCCTCCAATTTTGTTCTTAAAATTCTTATCGAAATCGGTTAAATTTGAAAAATTTCGAAAATTAGAACAAATGTCTGAAACACGTGAATCCTTCTGTAGTACAACCGAGTTTTAGAGCGTTACGACAGCGAAAATTGAAAACGTCGGCCCGACGTTTTCAAATTTGAACCCATTTTTATTTCGGTCATCTGCCGGCGAAAATATCCCTGGATATGAAAGAAATGTGATGGTATATTTCAGCCACGTTCGACATTCGACATTTAAATCCTAGCAGTATGCAGGATGTTTGTCCTATGAACCTAGTTTAATGGCCTTAGCTCCCACGAGTCTCCTGTAGCTCAGTGGTAGAGCATCCGAACTAGTAATCGGAAGGTCTTAGGTTCGACTCCTGATAGGAGCACTCGGATTTCTTTTTTCCGAGTATGCCTGCGTCACTTTCTAGAATAATCATCATTTTCTTTTTTTTTTTTTTTTTTTTTTTTTAATCCCTGGATAGTCCAAGTTCTTGCATTCTGATAGTCTTGAATTGAAATTTTGGTCATTATATCTTGGCTGCTATCACCAGAATAGCGTCTTTTCGATTTTCAATGTGTTACTAAAATAGCGTGATACTGTCCCTTTAAATATTTACGTGTGAAAAACGCAAAAGCCAATTTTCATTGAAATCAAAGTCGAGCGAAAGGAAATTAACCCATTCGTATGCCGTAGACCGGCTGTCTTTCACATGGTATACTTAAAACATAAGTTTTAATCTCGCAACTTTTTTCTTTTTTTTTTTTTGTTGAAATAATACAACAGTCCTGACCAGAGTACCCCATGCACCTAAGGTCTCTTCAGTCAGCGGAGAACATTTTTCACTCGGTAACGATACCTTGCCTGACGACAAGACAGGGAGGGAGGGGAACTGCTGACCCCTAAGCCATATGAGGCAGCCCCTTTCGCAACCAGCTACTCAATATCTGACTGAATTGCACTGTCATTCATGCACATATAGCTGTGAACAGGTGTATTCCATGTGGTACGTTTTGAGGTTTGAGCATGCGTACGTGCTAAAACTCATATAACGAAGTTTTGGAAGACCGCTTTTATGGAAAACTGAAGTTGCATACTGCTGATTAGATTTCTTAAATCTCGCTGCTTTAATGCTGGAAATCGAGTAAGATTATTTCAAGACAGTATTCCCAAGTCTTTAAAGGTAACAATTCTGCTATTTTTAAAAAAGTGACTTTTTATTTTAAGAGCGGCTTTCCACAAATATCGACCAAGTGGTGGCACGAGTCAAAAAATCGATTTCGTTCATATTTTTCTCATAGGTAGTCGCTAATGAGAAACAAACTGAGCTGTAGTTAGTTTTTCAAAATACCGCTTCCTTTCGAGTAAATATGCGAAAAACGATTTTGTCTCAATTGAGCTCAAAGTCCGCTTTTGGCGGGATGGAATTTTCCTTAACTTTCGACGGCTCGCGTATCGATCCGCAGACCGTTACTAACCTTCAAATGACATTTATTGCTTTATTAGGTCTTCCTCTTCTGTTTCGCGGGAAAACATTTAAAACCTAAGTTACTTTTACGTCCGAAATAGGTTTAGAAGAACATGCTATAAATGCAAATTTTCAGCAACCACATTTTAGCACTAAAACATTGCCAATTTTACCCATGGGCGATAACTTAGATTTCCCTATAATGACTTTCTATGGCTTCACTTTATACCTATTTATCATAATATAAAAACAAAGCTCTGGGTAAATGAAAATAAATGACCCGCTAGGCTTCAGATTTATCAGCATTTTCTTGAGATTTGGCGATCGAAGCGCAAAAAAGATAGCGTGACAGACTGTCACGGGTACAAATAGTTTTTCCTATTAGAAAAAAATGAAGCGACATTTTTAAAAGGAAGCATTTTTCATTTGCAGTAGAAAAATCTTTGGATCGAAAGTCCGGTAGCGTTACTGACCAATATATATTGCGGCTGCTTTTTATAGATGGAAATTCCAGAGTATCCGTTCGCTCTGATGCGGAGTCCAATTCGTTATTGTGGCTGAATATTATTGTGTTAAAACAAATAATTGGAAAATTTCTTTTCCTCTTTCTTTATCACTGCCATGGATAAATTAAACTAGAAATAGTTTAAACGCAGCAGATTTGAACTACATTAATCTGATTAAAAGTTTCGACTGTTATGTTGAACTGCATCGTTTGCGTGAAATATACGTGAAAAAGCACACGCACACAACGACGACCGTGACAACAACAACAACAACAACAAAACGACAGAAATCTGAACGTTTAAGGGAAAAAGTAATAACAATAAAAACCGTGAAAATTTAATGAAACCAAGATAGTGGTCAATACTCGTGTTATTAATAATGTTATTTTGCTGCGCTTTTTGATCCTGAAATATTCTTTGTGTGAGGATGAACGTAATTAACTAATTAGATTATTGAACGTCGCAGTTTCAGACCTATGAATAAATTGAATTATTATTACACCAGAGAAACAGTCAGGAACTGTAAACAAAACGGCGAGCATGATAGTTTGCTGTTCTTTTAAGTCGATATTTGGTGGGCCATGTTCGTTTACTCGCAGAGACAGAACAAGGTCCAGCGAGATAGTACCTCTGCTGTCCTGAGTGTGTCATTTCAGTTATGGTTTTCAAGATGTAGGGAACGAGGGCCATGTTTACAACGCCAGAAAACATCAAGACAATGACGATTTGGGCTTAGCTGTTGAGAAACATTTATCACCGAAGACACTTATCGGGCCCGGTTAAGTTACCGGGTCTTTCGAGAAACGGGCCCCAGGGCTTATAAGCCGCGGCAGTTTACGGTATTCCTGGATAAATAGGAGGGAAGGTAGACACAGAAATATCAAAAATGTAGGAGCCGTAGCATGTCCTTATTGCTACTTCGGCCGTCAAATTTGGTCAGTACGTTTGCTAATTAAGTCCCACACCTGATAGAGAGGAAAGGACTTGTTTCTGGAGAGAAACGAAAAAGAACTAAAACAAAATATTGTGTCAACAATATTAAGTCACGAATGATTTTACTTTGTTGGTCTTCGAATATAACTGATGATGTGCCCGTTTCTGAGGTATTTATTCCACGTGCGAAAGTATGGAATCAAACGGACATTACTTACGAAAACTAGCCCCTTAAAATCGTCTGTATCCCCATTGAAATATACATTGAGACATTGCGGAAACATATAAATCTTTATGGTGACACTTCTGGTTCATGGTTGTCACGCAACAGTGTAGCTTGCGAGTTGTTTATTAAAAAAAAAAAAAAGAAGGAAATGTTTATTAATTCGTAAACTGGATTGTTCTTTTACTCAGAAGGTATAAGTACAGAAATAACTCCAGTGTGGGTTAATGAAGAATTCGATGCTAAATTCTTGTTAAAAAACGTGCATGAAATGATCATGAAATACTGAAAACCTCGTCGTCGACACACTAATATGCTTGTATCGAGCAGGAATAGATGAAGAAGATGGCCAAAACTTATGTTTGATTTTTCATTTAGGTATCAGCTTAGTTTCCGTACCTTTGTGTCTCAAATTGACGCACGTTTTTGATTCTCTTTTGGCTTTTTCGCCGGGTATGTCACGCCATTGTTTACAATGCGAATGCCAGATTTTCGACAGGGTAGGTGATAAATTCGAGGCCCTGCGGGTCACTTAAAATAATTTACCCAAACTTTTGTTTTGATGTCATGATTGATAAGTACACAGTGAAGCCATAGAAGGTTATTTTATGATAATCTAAGTTATCGCCCATGGGTAAAATTGCCGGTATTTCAGTTCGAAAATTTGGTTGTGAAAAATTTGCATTTATAGCATGTTGTTCTAGATCTGTTTTGGGCATAAACTGGTAACCTACGTTTTGAATGTTTTTTCTGTAGAACAGAAGACGAAGACCTAGAAAAGATATAGATGTTATTTCATGATCCGTGACTGGCTGTGGATTGATACGCGGCCGGTCAAAGTTAAGGAAAATTCCGCCCGACCAGAAGCGAATTTTGAACTCAACCGAACTAAAAATCGTTTTTCGCTTGTTTGCGCGTAAGGAAGCCGTATTTGGAAAAACTAACTGCAGCACGTTTTGTTTCTTACTAAGGCCTACCTATGAGCAAAATATGAGCTAAATCAATTTTTTGACTTGTGCCACCAAAAGTTGATTTCGGTCGATATTTGTGGAAAGCCGCTCTCAATACCTTCTCCACACCACGTTCATAAGAAATGTATGGGGACAAGTTAGGAGAGTTTGTTTTTTGATATTATGGGTTAAAGGGTGAAAAGTGGCTATTTAAGGCTCATTTTTGAGCTTAGGGTTAAAGCGTTAAATTTGGAGCTTAGGCCACGTAAGACAAAATGATTGAAAGCGAAATTCATAGGCCTTATCACGGTTTTCGACACCATTTTGACGGGTAGGCAAACAGGCTTGAAATAACAGTGTTTGTATGGAAATCCGATGTCAAATAATTTTCCTAAAACATCGCTTCTGAAAAATTCATGAATTGGAAACTTTTGGCACTAGGAAAAGGATTTTAAGAACAAAATTGGAGGGATGTAGCTGTGACAGAAAGCGTCCAGTCGTGTTTTGAACTTTCCATACATTTCCCTGTATTTTTTCCCGCGAACTATTTTTAGTAGCAGTTCACAGCTGGTTCGCTATACAGACAAATGTATGGAAAGTTCAAAACACGACTGGACGCTTTCTGTCACAGCTACATCCCTCCAATTTTGTTCTTAAAATTCTTATCGAAATCGGTTAAATTTGAAAAATTTCGAAAATTAGAACAAATGTCTGAAACACGTGAATCCTTCTGTAGTACAACCGAGTTTTAGAGCGTTACGACAGCGAAAATTGAAAACGTCGGCCCGACGTTTTCAAATTTGAACCCATTTTTATTGCGGTCATCTGCCGGCGAAAATATCCCTGGATATGAAAGAAATGTGATGGTATATTTCAGCCACGTTCGACATTCGACATTTAAATCCTAGCAGTATGCAGGATGTTTGTCCGATGAACCTAGTTTAATGGCCTTAGCTCCCACGAGTCTCCTGTAGCTCAGTGGTAGAGCATCCGAACTAGTAATCGGAAGGTCTTAGGTTCGACTCCTGATAGGAGCACTCGGATTTCTTTTTTCCGAGTATGCCTGCGTCACTTTCTAGAATAATCATCATTTTCTTTTTTTTTTTTTTTTTTTTAATCCCTGGATAGTCCAAGTTCTTGCATTCTGATAGTCTTGAATTGAAATTTTGGTCATTATATCTTGGCTGCTATCACCAGAATAGCGTCTTTTCGATTTTCAATGTGTTACTAAAATAGCGTGATACTGTCCCTTTAAATATTTACGTGTGAAAAACGCAAAAGCCAATTTTCATTGAAATCAAAGTCGAGCGAAAGGAAATTAACCCATTCGTATGCCGTAGACCGGCTGTCTTTCACATGGTATACTTAAAACATAAGTTTTAATCTCGCAACTTTTTTCTTTTTTTTTTTTTTTGTTGAAATAATACAACAGTCCTGACCAGAGTACCCCATGCACCTAAGGTCTCTTCAGTCAGCGGAGAACATTTTTCACTCGGTAACGATACCTTGCCTGACGACAAGACAGGGAGGGAGGGGAACTGCTGACCCCTAAGCCATATGAGGCAGCCCCTTTCGCAACCAGCTACTCAATATCTGACTGAATTGCACTGTCATTCATGCACATATAGCTGTGAACAGGTGTATTCCATGTGGTACGTTTTGAGGTTTGAGCATGCGTACGTGCTAAAACTCATATAACGAAGTTTTGGAAGACCGCTTTTATGGAAAACTGAAGTTGCATACTGCTGATTAGATTTCTTAAATCTCGCTGCTTTAATGCTGGAAATCGAGTAAGATTATTTCAAGACAGTATTCCCAAGTCTTTAAAGGTAACAATTCTGCTATTTTTAAAAAAGTGACTTTTTATTTTAAGAGCGGCTTTCCACAAATATCGACCAAGTGGTGGCACGAGTCAAAAAATCGATTTCGTTCATATTTTTCTCATAGGTAGTCGCTAATGAGAAACAAACTGAGCTGTAGTTAGTTTTTCAAAATACCGCTTCCTTTCGAGTAAATATGCGAAAAACGATTTTGTCTCAATTGAGCTCAAAGTCCGCTTTTGGCGGGATGGAATTTTCCTTAACTTTCGACGGCTCGCGTATCGATCCGCAGACCGTTACTAACCTTCAAATGACATTTATTGCTTTATTAGGTCTTCCTCTTCTGTTTCGCGGGAAAACATTTAAAACCTAAGTTACTTTTACGTCCGAAATAGGTTTAGAAGAACATGCTATAAATGCAAATTTTCAGCAACCACATTTTAGCACTAAAACATTGCCAATTTTACCCATGGGCGATAACTTAGATTTCCCTATAATGACTTTCTATGGCTTCACTTTATACCTATTTATCATAATATAAAAACAAAGCTCTGGGTAAATGAAAATAAATGACCCGCTAGGCTTCAGATTTATCAGCATTTTCTTGAGATTTGGCGATCGAAGCGCAAAAAAGATAGCGTGACAGACTGTCACGGGTACAAATAGTTTTTCCTATTAGAAAAAAATGAAGCGACATTTTTAAAAGGAAGCATTTTTCATTTGCAGTAGAAAAATCTTTGGATCGAAAGTCCGGTAGCGTTACTGACCAATATATATTGCGGCTGCTTTTTATAGATGGAAATTCCAGAGTATCCGTTCGCTCTGATGCGGAGTCCAATTCGTTATTGTGGCTGAATATTATTGTGTTAAAACAAATAATTGGAAAATTTCTTTTCCTCTTTCTTTATCACTGCCATGGATAAATTAAACTAGAAATAGTTTAAACGCAGCAGATTTGAACTACATTAATCTGATTAAAAGTTTCGACTGTTATGTTGAACTGCATCGTTTGCGTGAAATATACGTGAAAAAGCACACGCACACAACGACGACCGTGACAACAACAACAACAACAACAAAACGACAGAAATCTGAACGTTTAAGGGAAAAAGTAATAACAATAAAAACCGTGAAAATTTAATGAAACCAAGATAGTGGTCAATACTCGTGTTATTAATAATGTTATTTTGCTGCGCTTTTTGATCCTGAAATATTCTTTGTGTGAGGATGAACGTAATTAACTAATTAGATTATTGAACGTCGCAGTTTCAGACCTATGAATAAATTGAATTATTATTACACCAGAGAAACAGTCAGGAACTGTAAACAAAACGGCGAGCATGATAGTTTGCTGTTCTTTTAAGTCGATATTTGGTGGGCCATGTTCGTTTACTCGCAGAGACAGAACAAGGTCCAGCGAGATAGTACCTCTGCTGTCCTGAGTGTGTCATTTCAGTTATGGTTTTCAAGATGTAGGGAACGAGGGCCATGTTTACAACGCCAGAAAACATCAAGACAATGACGATTTGGGCTTAGCTGTTGAGAAACATTTATCACCGAAGACACTTATCGGGCCCGGTTAAGTTACCGGGTCTTTCGAGAAACGGGCCCCAGGGCTTATAAGCCGCGGCAGTTTACGGTATTCCTGGATAAATAGGAGGGAAGGTAGACACAGAAATATCAAAAATGTAGGAGCCGTAGCATGTCCTTATTGCTACTTCGGCCGTCAAATTTGGTCAGTACGTTTGCTAATTAAGTCCCACACCTGATAGAGAGGAAAGGACTTGTTTCTGGAGAGAAACGAAAAAGAACTAAAACAAAATATTGTGTCAACAATATTAAGTCACGAATGATTTTACTTTGTTGGTCTTCGAATATAACTGATGATGTGCCCGTTTCTGAGGTATTTATTCCACGTGCGAAAGTATGGAATCAAACGGACATTACTTACGAAAACTAGCCCCTTAAAATCGTCTGTATCCCCATTGAAATATACATTGAGACATTGCGGAAACATATAAATCTTTATGGTGACACTTCTGGTTCATGGTTGTCACGCAACAGTGTAGCTTGCGAGTTGTTTATTAAAAAAAAAAAAAAGAAGGAAATGTTTATTAATTCGTAAACTGGATTGTTCTTTTACTCAGAAGGTATAAGTACAGAAATAACTCCAGTGTGGGTTAATGAAGAATTCGATGCTAAATTCTTGTTAAAAAACGTGCATGAAATGATCATGAAATACTGAAAACCTCGTCGTCGACACACTAATATGCTTGTATCGAGCAGGAATAGATGAAGAAGATGGCCAAAACTTATGTTTGATTTTTCATTTAGGTATCAGCTTAGTTTCCGTACCTTTGTGTCTCAAATTGACGCACGTTTTTGATTCTCTTTTGGCTTTTTCGCCGGGTATGTCACGCCATTGTTTACAATGCGAATGCCAGATTTTCGACAGGGTAGGTGATAAATTCGAGGCCCTGCGGGTCACTTAAAATAATTTACCCAAACTTTTGTTTTGATGTCATGATTGATAAGTACACAGTGAAGCCATAGAAGGTTATTTTATGATAATCTAAGTTATCGCCCATGGGTAAAATTGCCGGTATTTCAGTTCGAAAATTTGGTTGTGAAAAATTTGCATTTATAGCATGTTGTTCTAGATCTGTTTTGGGCATAAACTGGTAACCTACGTTTTGAATGTTTTTTCTGTAGAACAGAAGACGAAGACCTAGAAAAGATATAGATGTTATTTCATGATCCGTGACTGGCTGTGGATTGATACGCGGCCGGTCAAAGTTAAGGAAAATTCCGCCCGACCAGAAGCGAATTTTGAACTCAACCGAACTAAAAATCGTTTTTCGCTTGTTTGCGCGTAAGGAAGCCGTATTTGGAAAAACTAACTGCAGCACGTTTTGTTTCTTACTAAGGCCTACCTATGAGCAAAATATGAGCTAAATCAATTTTTTGACTTGTGCCACCAAAAGTTGATTTCGGTCGATATTTGTGGAAAGCCGCTCTCAATACCTTCTCCACACCACGTTCATAAGAAATGTATGGGGACAAGTTAGGAGAGTTTGTTTTTTGATATTATGGGTTAAAGGGTGAAAAGTGGCTATTTAAGGCTCATTTTTGAGCTTAGGGTTAAAGCGTTAAATTTGGAGCTTAGGCCACGTAAGACAAAATGATTGAAAGCGAAATTCATAGGCCTTATCACGGTTTTCGACACCATTTTGACGGGTAGGCAAACAGGCTTGAAATAACAGTGTTTGTATGGAAATCCGATGTCAAATAATTTTCCTAAAACATCGCTTCTGAAAAATTCATGAATTGGAAACTTTTGGCACTAGGAAAAGGATTTTAAGAACAAAATTGGAGGGATGTAGCTGTGACAGAAAGCGTCCAGTCGTGTTTTGAACTTTCCATACATTTCCCTGTATTTTTCCCGCGAACTATTTTTAGTAGCAGTTCACAGCTGGTTCGCTATACAGACAAATGTATGGAAAGTTCAAAACACGACTGGACGCTTTCTGTCACAGCTACATCCCTCCAATTTTGTTCTTAAAATTCTTATCGAAATCGGTTAAATTTGAAAAATTTCGAAAATTAGAACAAATGTCTGAAACACGTGAATCCTTCTGTAGTACAACCGAGTTTTAGAGCGTTACGACAGCGAAAATTGAAAACGTCGGCCCGACGTTTTCAAATTTGAACCCATTTTTATTGCGGTCATCTGCCGGCGAAAATATCCCTGGATATGAAAGAAATGTGATGGTATATTTCAGCCACGTTCGACATTCGACATTTAAATCCTAGCAGTATGCAGGATGTTTGTCCGATGAACCTAGTTTAATGGCCTTAGCTCCCACGAGTCTCCTGTAGCTCAGTGGTAGAGCATCCGAACTAGTAATCGGAAGGTCTTAGGTTCGACTCCTGATAGGAGCACTCGGATTTCTTTTTTCCGAGTATGCCTGCGTCACTTTCTAGAATAATCATCATTTTCTTTTTTTTTTTTTTTTTTTTAATCCCTGGATAGTCCAAGTTCTTGCATTCTGATAGTCTTGAATTGAAATTTTGGTCATTATATCTTGGCTGCTATCACCAGAATAGCGTCTTTTCGATTTTCAATGTGTTACTAAAATAGCGTGATACTGTCCCTTTAAATA